>NW_028245589.1:0-210586 GCF_964263255.1 Lissotriton vulgaris | reverse complement strand
ATAACACCCCCCCATTACGTCATGCTTCAGAAATGTGGAAAATGGTCCGTTTTCAAATGTTTTATTTTTGAACGTCAGTTCACATTTGTAGGTGGATCATCAGTGTTAGAGCTAAAATTAGCATGTTTAAAGTGATTTTCATGCTTCCAGGGGCCCAAAACACAAGATTTATGGAATGGTTAAAAGTGCATGAAAATGGCCAATTTACTCACTCTGAGTTCTCAAAAAGGGTTTCTTCACCCCGGGAAGTTAATTAAATACCATTTGGAGGCATTTAATGTTCGAGCAAAACGGCTGATTTTCGACAAAAGAGATAACACCCCCCCATTACGTCATGCTTCAGAAATGTGGAAAATGGTCCGTTTTCAAATGTTTTATTTTTGAACGTCAGTTCACATTTGTAGGTGGATCATCAGTGTTAGAGCTAAAATTAGCATGTTTAAAGTGATTTTCATGCTTCCAGGGGCTCGGGAAGTTAATTAAATACCATTTGGAGGCATTTAATGTTCGAGCAAAAACGGCTGATTTTCGACAAAAGAGATAACACCCCCCCATTACGTCATGCTTCAGAAATGTGGAAAATGGTCCGTTTTCAAATGTTTTATTTTTGAACGTCAGTTCACATTTGTAGGTGGATCATCAGTGTTAGAGCTAAAATTAGCATGTTTAAAGTGATTTTCATGCTTCCAGGGGCCCAAAACACAAGATTTATGGAATGGTTAAAAGTGCATGAAAATGGCCAATTTACTCACTCTGAGTTCTCAAAAAGGGTTTCTTCACCCCGGGAAGTTAATTAAATACCATTTGGAGGCATTTAATGTTCGAGCAAAAACGGCAGATTTTCGACAAAAGAGATAACACCCCCCCATTACGTCATGCTTTAGAAATGTGGAAAATGGTCCGTTTTCAAATGTTTTATTTTTGAACGTCAGTTCACATTTGTAGGTGGATCATCAGTGTTAGAGCTAAAATTAGCATGTTTAAAGTGATTTTCATGCTTCCAGGGGCCCAAAACACAAGATTTATGGAATGGTTAAAAGTGCATGAAAATGGCCAATTTACTCACTCTGAGTTCTCAAAAAGGGTTTCTTCACCCCGGGAAGTTAATTAAATACCATTTGGAGGCATTTAATGTTCGAGCAAAAACGGCTGATTTTCGACAAAAGAGATAACACCCCCCCATTACGTCATGCTTCAGAAATGTGGAAAATGGTCCGTTTTCAAATGTTTTATTTTTGAACGTCAGTTCACATTTGTAGGTGGATCATCAGTGTTAGAGCTAAAATTAGCATGTTTAAAGTGATTTTCATGCTTCCAGGGGCCCAAAACACAAGATTTATGGAATGGTTAAAAGTGCATGAAAATGGCCAATTTACTCACTCTGAGTTCTCAAAAAGGGTTTCTTCACCCCGGGAAGTTAATTAAATACCATTTGGAGGCATTTAATGTTCGAGCAAAAACGGCTGATTTTCGACAAAAGAGATAACACCCCCCATTACGTCATGCTTCAGAAATGTGGAAAATGTTCAGTTTTCAAATGTTTTATTTTTGAACGTCAGTTCACATTTGTAGGTGGATGATCAGTGTTAGAGCTAAAATTAGCATGTTTAAAGTGATTTTCATGCTTCCAGGGGCTCGGGAAGTTAATTAAATACCATTTGGAGGCATTTAATGTTCGAGAAAAAACGGCTGATTTTCGACAAAAGAGATAACACCCCCCCATTACGTCATGCTTCAGAAATGTGGAAAATGGTCCGTTTTCAAATGTTTTATTTTTGAACGTCAGTTCACATTTGTAGGTGGATCATCAGTGTTAGAGCTAAAATTAGCATGTTTAAAGTGATTTTCATGCTTCCAGGGGCTCGGGAAGTTAATTAAATACCATTTGGAGGCATTTAATGTTCGAGCAAAAACGGCTGATTTTCGACAAAAGAGATAACACCCCCCCATTACGTCATGCTTCAGAAATGTGGAAAATGGTCCGTTTTCAAATGTTTTATTTTTGAACGTCAGTTCACATTTGTAGGTGGATCATCAGTGTTAGAGCTAAAATTAGCATGTTTAAAGTGATTTTCATGCTTTCAGGGGCCCAAAACACAAGATTTATGGAATGGTTAAAAGTGCATGAAAATGGCCAATTTACTCACTCTGAGTTCTCAAAAAGGGTTTCTTCACCCCGGGAAGTTAATTAAATACCATTTGGAGGCATTTAATGTTCGAGCAAAAACGGCTGATTTTCGACAAAAGAGATAACACCCCCCCATTACGTCATGCTTCAGAAATGTGGAAAATGGTCCGTTTTCAAATGTTTTATTTTTGAACGTCAGTTCACATTTGTAGGTGGATCATCAGTGTTAGAGCTAAAATTAGCATGTTTAAAGTGATTTTCATGCTTCCAGGGGCCCAAAACACAAGATTTATGGAATGGTTAAAAGTGCATGAAAATGGCCAATTTACTCACTCTGAGTTCTCAAAAAGGGTTTCTTCACCCCGGGAAGTTAATTAAATACCATTTGGAGGCATTTAATGTTCGAGCAAAAACGGCTGATTTTCGACAAAAGAGATAACACCCCCCCATTACGTCATGCTTCAGAAATGTGGAAAATGGTCCGTTTTCAAATGTTTTATTTTTGAACGTCAGTTCACATTTGTAGGTGGATCATCAGTGTTAGAGCTAAAATTAGCATGTTTAAAGTGATTTTCATGCTTCCAGGGGCTCGGGAAGTTAATTAAATACCATTTGGAGGCATTTAATGTTCGAGCAAAAACGGCTGATTTTCGACAAAAGAGATAACACCCCCCATTACGTCATGCTTCAGAAATGTGGAAAATGGTCCGTTTTCAAATGTTTTATTTTTGAACGTCAGTTCACATTTGTAGGTGGATCATCAGTGTTAGAGCTAAAATTAGCATGTTTAAAGTGATTTTCATGCTTCCAGGGGCTCGGGAAGTTAATTAAATACCATTTGGAGGCATTTAATGTTAGAGCAAAAACGGCTGATTTTCGACAAAAGAGATAACACCCCCCCATTACGTCATGCTTCAGAAATGTGGAAAATGGTCCGTTTTCAAATGTTTTATTTTTGAACGTCAGTTCACATTTGTAGGTGGATCATCAGTGTTAGAGCTAAAATTAGCATGTTTAAAGTGATTTTCATGCTTCCAGGGGCTCGGGAAGTTAATTAAATACCATTTGGAGGCATTTAATGTTCGAGCAAAAACGGCTGATTTTCGACAAAAGAGATAACACCCCCCATTAGGTCATGCTTCAGAAATGTGGAAAATGGTCCGTTTTCAAATGTTTTATTTTTGAACGTCAGTTCACATTTGTAGGTGGATCATCAGTGTTAGAGCTAAAATTAGCATGTTTAAAGTGATTTTCATGCTTCCAGGGGCTCGGGAAGTTAATTAAATACCATTTGGAGGCATTTAATGTTCGAGCAAAAACGGCTGATTTTCGACAAAAGAGATAACACCCCCCCATTACGTCATGCTTCAGAAATGTGGAAAATGGTCCGTTTTCAAATGTTTTATTTTTGAACGTCAGTTCACATTTGTAGGTGGATCATCAGTGTTAGAGCTAAAATTAGCATGTTTAAAGTGATTTTCATGCTTCCAGGGGCCCAAAACACAAGATTTATGGAATGGTTAAAAGTGCATGAAAATGGCCAATTTACTCACTCTGAGTTCTCAAAAAGGGTTTCTTCACCCCGGGAAGTTAATTAAATACCATTTGGAGGCATTTAATGTTCGAGCAAAAACGGCTGATTTTCGACAAAAGAGATAACACCCCCCCATTACGTCATGCTTCAGAAATGTGGAAAATGGTCCGTTTTCAAATGTTTTATTTTTGAACGTCAGTTCACATTTGTAGGTGGATCATCAGTGTTAGAGCTAAAATTAGCATGTTTAAAGTGATTTTCATGCTTCCAGGGGCCCAAAACACAAGATTTATGGAATGGTTAAAAGTGCATGAAAATGGCCAATTTACTCACTCTGAGTTCTCAAAAAGGGTTTCTTCACCCCGGGAAGTTAATTAAATACCATTTGGAGGCATTTAATGTTCGAGCAAAAACGGCTGATTTTCGACAAAAGAGATAACACCCCCCCATTACGTCATGCTTCAGAAATGTGGAAAATGGTCCGTTTTCAAATGTTTTATTTTTGAACGTCAGTTCACATTTGTAGGTGGATCATCAGTGTTAGAGCTAAAATTAGCGTGTTTAAAGTGATTTTCATGCTTCCAGGGGCTCGGGAAGTTAATTAAATACCATTTGGAGGCATTTAATGTTCGAGCAAAAACGGCTGATTTTCGACAAAAGAGATAACACCCCCCCATTACGTCATGCTTCAGAAATGTGGAAAATGGTCCGTTTTCAAATGTTTTATTTTTGAACGTCAGTTCACATTTGTAGGTGGATCATCAGTGTTAGAGCTAAAATTAGCATGTTTAAAGTGATTTTCATGCTTCCAGGGGCCCAAAACACAAGATTTATGGAATGGTTAAAAGTGCATGAAAATGGCCAATTTACTCACTCTGAGTTCTCAAAAAGGGTTTCTTCACCCCGGGAAGTTAATTAAATACCATTTGGAGGCATTTAATGTTCGAGCAAAAACGGCTGATTTTCGACAAAAGAGATAACACCCCCCCATTACGTCATGCTTCAGAAATGTGGAAAATGGTCCGTTTTCAAATGTTTTATTTTTGAACGTCAGTTCACATTTGTAGGTGGATCATCAGTGTTAGAGCTAAAATTAGCATGTTTAAAGTGATTTTCATGCTTCCAGGGGCCCAAAACACAAGATTTATGGAATGGTTAAAAGTGCATGAAAATGGCCAATTTACTCACTCTGAGTTCTCAAAAAGGGTTTCTTCACCCCGGGAAGTTAATTGAATACCATTTGGAGGCATTTAATGTTCGAGCAAAAACGGCTGATTTTCGACAAAAGAGATAACACCCCCCCATTACGTCATGCTTCAGAAATGTGGAAAATGGTCCGTTTTCAAATGTTTTATTTTTGAACGTCAGTTCACATTTGTAGGTGGATCATCAGTGTTAGAGCTAAAATTAGCATGTTTAAAGTGATTTTCATGCTTCCAGGGGCCCAAAACACAAGATTTATGGAATGGTTAAAAGTGCATGAAAATGGCCAATTTACTCACTCTGAGTTCTCAAAAAGGGTTTCTTCACCCCGGGAAGTTAATTAAATACCATTTGGAGGCATTTAATGTTCGAGCAAAAACGGCTGATTTTCGACAAAAGAGATAACACCCCCCCATTACGTCATGCTTCAGAAATGTGGAAAATGGTCCGTTTTCAAATGTTTTATTTTTGAACGTCAGTTCACATTTGTAGGTGGATCATCAGTGTTAGAGCTAAAATTAGCATGTTTAAAGTGATTTTCATGCTTCCAGGGGCTCGGGAAGTTAATTAAATACCATTTGGAGGCATTTAATGTTCGAGCAAAAACGGCTGATTTTCGACAAAAGAGATAACACCCCCCCATTACGTCATGCTTCAGAAATGTGGAAAATGGTCCGTTTTCAAATGTTTTATTTTTGAACGTCAGTTCACATTTGTAGGTGGATCATCAGTGTTAGAGCTAAAATTAGCATGTTTAAAGTGATTTTCATGCTTCCAGGGGCCCAAAACACAAGATTTATGGAATGGTTAAAAGTGCATGAAAATGGCCAATTTACTCACTCTGAGTTCTCAAAAAGGGTTTCTTCACCCCGGGAAGTTAATTAAATACCATTTGGAGGCATTTAATGTTCGAGCAAAAACGGCAGATTTTCGACAAAAGAGATAACACCCCCCCATTACGTCATGCTTTAGAAATGTGGAAAATGGTCCGTTTTCAAATGTTTTATTTTTGAACGTCAGTTCACATTTGTAGGTGGATCATCAGTGTTAGAGCTAAAATTAGCATGTTTAAAGTGATTTTCATGCTTCCAGGGGCCCAAAACACAAGATTTATGGAATGGTTAAAAGTGCATGAAAATGGCCAATTTACTCACTCTGAGTTCTCAAAAAGGGTTTCTTCACCCCGGGAAGTTAATTAAATACCATTTGGAGGCATTTAATGTTCGAGCAAAAACGGCTGATTTTCGACAAAAGAGATAACACCCCCCCATTACGTCATGCTTCAGAAATGTGGAAAATGGTCCGTTTTCAAATGTTTTATTTTTGAACGTCAGTTCACATTTGTAGGTGGATCATCAGTGTTAGAGCTAAAATTAGCATGTTTAAAGTGATTTTCATGCTTCCAGGGGCCCAAAACACAAGATTTATGGAATGGTTAAAAGTGCATGAAAATGGCCAATTTACTCACTCTGAGTTCTCAAAAAGGGTTTCTTCACCCCGGGAAGTTAATTAAATACCATTTGGAGGCATTTAATGTTCGAGCAAAAACGGCTGATTTTCGACAAAAGAGATAACACCCCCCCATTACGTCATGCTTCAGAAATGTGGAAAATGTTCAGTTTTCAAATGTTTTATTTTTGAACGTCAGTTCACATTTGTAGGTGGATGATCAGTGTTAGAGCTAAAATTAGCATGTTTAAAGTGATTTTCATGCTTCCAGGGGCTCGGGAAGTTAATTAAATACCATTTGGAGGCATTTAATGTTCGAGAAAAAACGGCTGATTTTCGACAAAAGAGATAACACCCCCCCATTACGTCATGCTTCAGAAATGTGGAAAATGGTCCGTTTTCAAATGTTTTATTTTTGAACGTCAGTTCACATTTGTAGGTGGATCATCAGTGTTAGAGCTAAAATTAGCATGTTTAAAGTGATTTTCATGCTTCCAGGGGCTCGGGAAGTTAATTAAATACCATTTGGAGGCATTTAATGTTCGAGCAAAAACGGCTGATTTTCGACAAAAGAGATAACACCCCCCCATTACGTCATGCTTCAGAAATGTGGAAAATGGTCCGTTTTCAAATGTTTTATTTTTGAACGTCAGTTCACATTTGTAGGTGGATCATCAGTGTTAGAGCTAAAATTAGCATGTTTAAAGTGATTTTCATGCTTCCAGGGGCCCAAAACACAAGATTTATGGAATGGTTAAAAGTGCATGAAAATGGCCAATTTACTCACTCTGAGTTCTCAAAAAGGGTTTCTTCACCCCGGGAAGTTAATTAAATACCATTTGGAGGCATTTAATGTTCGAGCAAAAACGGCTGATTTTCGACAAAAGAGATAACACCCCCCCATTACGTCATGCTTCAGAAATGTGGAAAATGGTCCGTTTTCAAATGTTTTATTTTTGAACGTCAGTTCACATTTGTAGGTGGATCATCAGTGTTAGAGCTAAAATTAGCATGTTTAAAGTGATTTTCATGCTTCCAGGGGCCCAAAACACAAGATTTATGGAATGGTTAAAAGTGCATGAAAATGGCCAATTTACTCACTCTGAGTTCTCAAAAAGGGTTTCTTCACCCCGGGAAGTTAATTAAATACCATTTGGAGGCATTTAATGTTCGAGCAAAAACGGCTGATTTTCGACAAAAGAGATAACACCCCCCCATTACGTCATGCTTCAGAAATGTGGAAAATGGTCCGTTTTCAAATGTTTTATTTTTGAACGTCAGTTCACATTTGTAGGTGGATCATCAGTGTTAGAGCTAAAATTAGCATGTTTAAAGTGATTTTCATGCTTCCAGGGGCTCGGGAAGTTAATTAAATACCATTTGGAGGCATTTAATGTTCGAGCAAAAACGGCTGATTTTCGACAAAAGAGATAACACCCCCCATTACGTCATGCTTCAGAAATGTGGAAAATGGTCCGTTTTCAAATGTTTTATTTTTGAACGTCAGTTCACATTTGTAGGTGGATCATCAGTGTTAGAGCTAAAATTAGCATGTTTAAAGTGATTTTCATGCTTCCAGGGGCTCGGGAAGTTAATTAAATACCATTTGGAGGCATTTAATGTTAGAGCAAAAACGGCTGATTTTCGACAAAAGAGATAACACCCCCCCATTACGTCATGCTTCAGAAATGTGGAAAATGGTCCGTTTTCAAATGTTTTATTTTTGAACGTCAGTTCACATTTGTAGGTGGATCATCAGTGTTAGAGCTAAAATTAGCATGTTTAAAGTGATTTTCATGCTTCCAGGGGCCCAAAACACAAGATTTATGGAATGGTTAAAAGTGCATGAAAATGGCCAATTTACTCACTCTGAGTTCTCAAAAAGGGTTTCTTCACCCCGGGAAGTTAATTAAATACCATTTGGAGGCATTTAATGTTCGAGCAAAAACGGCTGATTTTCGACAAAAGAGATAACACCCCCCCATTACGTCATGCTTCAGAAATGTGGAAAATGGTCCGTTTTCAAATGTTTTATTTTTGAACGTCAGTTCACATTTGTAGGTGGATCATCAGTGTTAGAGCTAAAATTAGCGTGTTTAAAGTGATTTTCATGCTTCCAGGGGCTCGGGAAGTTAATTAAATACCATTTGGAGGCATTTAATGTTCGAGCAAAAACGGCTGATTTTCGACAAAAGAGATAACACCCCCCCATTACGTCATGCTTCAGAAATGTGGAAAATGGTCCGTTTTCAAATGTTTTATTTTTGAACGTCAGTTCACATTTGTAGGTGGATCATCAGTGTTAGAGCTAAAATTAGCATGTTTAAAGTGATTTTCATGCTTCCAGGGGCCCAAAACACAAGATTTATGGAATGGTTAAAAGTGCATGAAAATGGCCAATTTACTCACTCTGAGTTCTCAAAAAGGGTTTCTTCACCCCGGGAAGTTAATTAAATACCATTTGGAGGCATTTAATGTTCGAGCAAAAACGGCTGATTTTCGACAAAAGAGATAACACCCCCCCATTACGTCATGCTTCAGAAATGTGGAAAATGGTCCGTTTTCAAATGTTTTATTTTTGAACGTCAGTTCACATTTGTAGGTGGATCATCAGTGTTAGAGCTAAAATTAGCATGTTTAAAGTGATTTTCATGCTTCCAGGGGCCCAAAACACAAGATTTATGGAATGGTTAAAAGTGCATGAAAATGGCCAATTTACTCACTCTGAGTTCTCAAAAAGGGTTTCTTCACCCCGGGAAGTTAATTGAATACCATTTGGAGGCATTTAATGTTCGAGCAAAAACGGCTGATTTTCGACAAAAGAGATAACACCCCCCCATTACGTCATGCTTCAGAAATGTGGAAAATGGTCCGTTTTCAAATGTTTTATTTTTGAACGTCAGTTCACATTTGTAGGTGGATCATCAGTGTTAGAGCTAAAATTAGCATGTTTAAAGTGATTTTCATGCTTCCAGGGGCCCAAAACACAAGATTTATGGAATGGTTAAAAGTGCATGAAAATGGCCAATTTACTCACTCTGAGTTCTCAAAAAGGGTTTCTTCACCCCGGGAAGTTAATTAAATACCATTTGGAGGCATTTAATGTTCGAGCAAAAACGGCTGATTTTCGACAAAAGAGATAACACCCCCCCATTACGTCATGCTTCAGAAATGTGGAAAATGGTCCGTTTTCAAATGTTTTATTTTTGAACGTCAGTTCACATTTGTAGGTGGATCATCAGTGTTAGAGCTAAAATTAGCATGTTTAAAGTGATTTTCATGCTTCCAGGGGCTCGGGAAGTTAATTAAATACCATTTGGAGGCATTTAATGTTCGAGCAAAAACGGCTGATTTTCGACAAAAGAGATAACACCCCCCCATTACGTCATGCTTCAGAAATGTGGAAAATGGTCCGTTTTCAAATGTTTTATTTTTGAACGTCAGTTCACATTTGTAGGTGGATCATCAGTGTTAGAGCTAAAATTAGCATGTTTAAAGTGATTTTCATGCTTCCAGGGGCCCAAAACACAAGATTTATGGAATGGTTAAAAGTGCATGAAAATGGCCAATTTACTCACTCTGAGTTCTCAAAAAGGGTTTCTTCACCCCGGGAAGTTAATTAAATACCATTTGGAGGCATTTAATGTTCGAGCAAAAACGGCAGATTTTCGACAAAAGAGATAACACCCCCCCATTACGTCATGCTTTAGAAATGTGGAAAATGGTCCGTTTTCAAATGTTTTATTTTTGAACGTCAGTTCACATTTGTAGGTGGATCATCAGTGTTAGAGCTAAAATTAGCATGTTTAAAGTGATTTTCATGCTTCCAGGGGCCCAAAACACAAGATTTATGGAATGGTTAAAAGTGCATGAAAATGGCCAATTTACTCACTCTGAGTTCTCAAAAAGGGTTTCTTCACCCCGGGAAGTTAATTAAATACCATTTGGAGGCATTTAATGTTCGAGCAAAAACGGCTGATTTTCGACAAAAGAGATAACACCCCCCCATTACGTCATGCTTCAGAAATGTGGAAAATGGTCCGTTTTCAAATGTTTTATTTTTGAACGTCAGTTCACATTTGTAGGTGGATCATCAGTGTTAGAGCTAAAATTAGCATGTTTAAAGTGATTTTCATGCTTCCAGGGGCCCAAAACACAAGATTTATGGAATGGTTAAAAGTGCATGAAAATGGCCAATTTACTCACTCTGAGTTCTCAAAAAGGGTTTCTTCACCCCGGGAAGTTAATTAAATACCATTTGGAGGCATTTAATGTTCGAGCAAAAACGGCTGATTTTCGACAAAAGAGATAACACCCCCCCATTACGTCATGCTTCAGAAATGTGGAAAATGTTCAGTTTTCAAATGTTTTATTTTTGAACGTCAGTTCACATTTGTAGGTGGATGATCAGTGTTAGAGCTAAAATTAGCATGTTTAAAGTGATTTTCATGCTTCCAGGGGCTCGGGAAGTTAATTAAATACCATTTGGAGGCATTTAATGTTCGAGAAAAAACGGCTGATTTTCGACAAAAGAGATAACACCCCCCCATTACGTCATGCTTCAGAAATGTGGAAAATGGTCCGTTTTCAAATGTTTTATTTTTGAACGTCAGTTCACATTTGTAGGTGGATCATCAGTGTTAGAGCTAAAATTAGCATGTTTAAAGTGATTTTCATGCTTCCAGGGGCTCGGGAAGTTAATTAAATACCATTTGGAGGCATTTAATGTTCGAGCAAAAACGGCTGATTTTCGACAAAAGAGATAACACCCCCCCATTACGTCATGCTTCAGAAATGTGGAAAATGGTCCGTTTTCAAATGTTTTATTTTTGAACGTCAGTTCACATTTGTAGGTGGATCATCAGTGTTAGAGCTAAAATTAGCATGTTTAAAGTGATTTTCATGCTTCCAGGGGCCCAAAACACAAGATTTATGGAATGGTTAAAAGTGCATGAAAATGGCCAATTTACTCACTCTGAGTTCTCAAAAAGGGTTTCTTCACCCCGGGAAGTTAATTAAATACCATTTGGAGGCATTTAATGTTCGAGCAAAAACGGCTGATTTTCGACAAAAGAGATAACACCCCCCCATTACGTCATGCTTCAGAAATGTGGAAAATGGTCCGTTTTCAAATGTTTTATTTTTGAACGTCAGTTCACATTTGTAGGTGGATCATCAGTGTTAGAGCTAAAATTAGCATGTTTAAAGTGATTTTCATGCTTCCAGGGGCCCAAAACACAAGATTTATGGAATGGTTAAAAGTGCATGAAAATGGCCAATTTACTCACTCTGAGTTCTCAAAAAGGGTTTCTTCACCCCGGGAAGTTAATTAAATACCATTTGGAGGCATTTAATGTTCGAGCAAAAACGGCTGATTTTCGACAAAAGAGATAACACCCCCCCATTACGTCATGCTTCAGAAATGTGGAAAATGGTCCGTTTTCAAATGTTTTATTTTTGAACGTCAGTTCACATTTGTAGGTGGATCATCAGTGTTAGAGCTAAAATTAGCATGTTTAAAGTGATTTTCATGCTTCCAGGGGCTCGGGAAGTTAATTAAATACCATTTGGAGGCATTTAATGTTCGAGCAAAAACGGCTGATTTTCGACAAAAGAGATAACACCCCCCATTACGTCATGCTTCAGAAATGTGGAAAATGGTCCGTTTTCAAATGTTTTATTTTTGAACGTCAGTTCACATTTGTAGGTGGATCATCAGTGTTAGAGCTAAAATTAGCATGTTTAAAGTGATTTTCATGCTTCCAGGGGCTCGGGAAGTTAATTAAATACCATTTGGAGGCATTTAATGTTAGAGCAAAAACGGCTGATTTTCGACAAAAGAGATAACACCCCCCCATTACGTCATGCTTCAGAAATGTGGAAAATGGTCCGTTTTCAAATGTTTTATTTTTGAACGTCAGTTCACATTTGTAGGTGGATCATCAGTGTTAGAGCTAAAATTAGCATGTTTAAAGTGATTTTCATGCTTCCAGGGGCTCGGGAAGTTAATTAAATACCATTTGGAGGCATTTAATGTTCGAGCAAAAACGGCTGATTTTCGACAAAAGAGATAACACCCCCCATTAGGTCATGCTTCAGAAATGTGGAAAATGGTCCGTTTTCAAATGTTTTATTTTTGAACGTCAGTTCACATTTGTAGGTGGATCATCAGTGTTAGAGCTAAAATTAGCATGTTTAAAGTGATTTTCATGCTTCCAGGGGCTCGGGAAGTTAATTAAATACCATTTGGAGGCATTTAATGTTCGAGCAAAAACGGCTGATTTTCGACAAAAGAGATAACACCCCCCCATTACGTCATGCTTCAGAAATGTGGAAAATGGTCCGTTTTCAAATGTTTTATTTTTGAACGTCAGTTCACATTTGTAGGTGGATCATCAGTGTTAGAGCTAAAATTAGCATGTTTAACGTGATTTTCATGCTTCCAGGGGCTCGGGAAGTTAATTAAATACCATTTGGAGGCATTTAATGTTAGAGCAAAAACGGCTGATTTTCGACAAAAGAGATAACACCCCCCCATTACGTCATGCTTCAGAAATGTGGAAAATGGTCCGTTTTCAAATGTTTTATTTTTGAACGTCAGTTCACATTTGTAGGTGGATCATCAGTGTTAGAGCTAAAATTAGCATGTTTAAAGTGATTTTCATGCTTCCAGGGGCTCGGGAAGTTAATTAAATACCATTTGGAGGCATTTAATGTTCGAGCAAAAACGGCTGATTTTCGACAAAAGAGATAACACCCCCCCATTACGTCATGCTTCAGAAATGTGGAAAATGGTCCGTTTTCAAATGTTTTATTTTTGAACGTCAGTTCACATTTGTAGGTGGATCATCAGTGTTAGAGCTAAAATTAGCATGTTTAAAGTGATTTTCATGCTTCCAGGGGCTCGGGAAGTTAATTAAATACCATTTGGAGGCATTTAATGTTAGAGCAAAAACGGCTGATTTTCGACAAAAGAGATAACACCCCCCCATTACGTCATGCTTCAGAAATGTGGAAAATGGTCAGTTTTCAAATGTTTTATTTTTGAACGTCAGTTCACATTTGTAGGTGGATCATCAGTGTTAGAGCTAAAATTAGCATGTTTAAAGTGATTTTCATGCTTCCAGGGGCCCAAAACACAAGATTTATGGAATGGTTAAAAGTGCATGAAAATGGCCAATTTACTCACTCTGAGTTCTCAAAAAGGGTTTCTTCACCCCGGGAAGTTAATTAAATACCATTTGGAGGCATTTAATGTTCGAGCAAAAACGGCTGATTTTCGACAAAAGAGATAACACCCCCCCATTACGTCATGCTTCAGAAATGTGGAAAATGGTCCGTTTTCAAATGTTTTATTTTTGAACGTCAGTTCACATTTGTAGGTGGATCATCAGTGTTAGAGCTAAAATTAGCATGTTTAAAGTGATTTTCATGCTTCCAGGGGCTCGGGAAGTTAATTAAATACCATTTGGAGGCATTTAATGTTCGAGCAAAAACGGCTGATTTTCGACAAAAGAGATAACACCCCCCCATTACGTCATGCTTCAGAAATGTGGAAAATGGTCTGTTTTCAAATGTTTTATTTTTGAACGTCAGTTCACATTTGTAGGTGGATCATCAGTGTTAGAGCTAAAATTAGCATGTTTAAAGTGATTTTCATGCTTCCAGGGGCTCGGGAAGTTAATTAAATACCATTTGGAGGCATTTAATGTTCGAGCAAAAACGGCTGATTTTCGACAAAAGAGATAACACCCCCCCATTACGTCATGCTTCAGAAATGTGGAAAATGGTCCGTTTTCAAATGTTTTATTTTTGAACGTCAGTTCACATTTGTACGTGGATCATCAGTGTTAGAGCTAAAATTAGCATGTTTAAAGTGATTTTCATGCTTCCAGGGGCTCGGGAAGTTAATTAAATACCATTTGGAGGCATTTAATGTTCGAGCAAAAACGGCTGATTTTCGACAAAAGAGATAACACCCCCCCATTACGTCATGCTTCAGAAATGTGGAAAATGGTCCGTTTTCAAATGTTTTATTTTTGAACGTCAGTTCACATTTGTAGGTGGATCATCAGTGTTAGAGCTAAAATTAGCATGTTTAAAGTGATTTTCATGCTTCCAGGGGCCCAAAACACAAGATTTATGGAATGGTTAAAAGTGCATGAAAATGGCCAATTTACTCACTCTGAGTTCTCAAAAAGGGTTTCTTCACCCCGGGAAGTTAATTGAATACCATTTGGAGGCATTTAATGTTAGAGCAAAAACGGCTGATTTTCGACAAAAGAGAAAACACCCCCCCATTACGTCATGCTTCAGAAATGTGGAAAATGGTCCGTTTTCAAATGTTTTATTTTTGAACGTCAGTTCACATTTGTAGGTGGATCATCAGTGTTAGAGCTAAAATTAGCATGTTTAAAGTGATTTTCATGCTTCCAGGGGCCCAAAACACAAGATTTATGGAATGGTTAAAAGTGCATGAAAATGGCCAATTTACTCACTCTGAGTTCTCAAAAAGGGTTTCTTCACCCCGGGAAGTTAATTAAATACCATTTGGAGGCATTTAATGTTCGAGCAAAAACGGCTGATTTTCGACAAAAGAGATAACACCCCCCCATTACGTCATGCTTTAGAAATGTGGAAAATGGTCCGTTTTCAAATGTTTTATTTTTGAACGTCAGTTCACATTTGTAGGTGGATCATCAGTGTTAGAGCTAAAATTAGCATGTTTAAAGTGATTTTCATGCTTCCAGGGGCCCAAAACACAAGATTTATGGAATGGTTAAAAGTGCATGAAAATGGCCAATTTACTCACTCTGAGTTCTCAAAAAGGGTTTCTTCACCCCGGGAAGTTAATTAAATACCATTTGGAGGCATTTAATGTTCGAGCAAAAACGGCTGATTTTCGACAAAAGAGAGAACACCCCCCCATTACGTCATGCTTCAGAAATGTGGAAAATGGTCCGTTTTCAAATGTTTTATTTTTGAACGTCAGTTCACATTTGTAGGTGGATCATCAGTGTTAGAGCTAAAATTAGCATGTTTAAAGTGATTTTCATGCTTCCAGGGGCCCAAAACACAAGATTTATGGAATGGTTAAAAGTGCATGAAAATGGCCAATTTACTCACTCTGAGTTCTCAAAAAGGGTTTCTTCACCCCGGGAAGTTAATTGAATACCATTTGGAGGCATTTAATGTTCGAGCAAAAACGGCTGATTTTCGACAAAAGAGATAACACCCCCCCATTACGTCATGCTTCAGAAATGTGGAAATGGTCCGTTTTCAAATGTTTTATTTTTGAACGTCAGTTCACATTTGTAGGTGGATCATCAGTGTTAGAGCTAAAATTAGCATGTTTAAAGTGATTTTCATGCTTCCAGGGGCTCGGGAAGTTAATTAAATACCATTTGGAGGCATTTAATGTTCGAGCAAAAACGGCTGATTTTCGACAAAAGAGATAACACCCCCCCATTACGTCATGCTTCAGAAATGTGGAAAATGGTCCGTTTTCAAATGTTTTATTTTTGAACGTCAGTTCACATTTGTAGGTGGATCATCAGTGTTAGAGCTAAAATTAGCATGTTTAAAGTGATTTTCATGCTTCCAGGGGCCCAAAACACAAGATTTATGGAATGGTTAAAAGTGCATGAAAATGGCCAATTTACTCACTCTGAGTTCTCAAAAAGGGTTTCTTCACCCCGGGAAGTTAATTGAATACCATTTGGAGGCATTTAATGTTAGAGCAAAAACGGCTGATTTTCGACAAAAGAGATAACACCCCCCCATTACGTCATGCTTCAGAAATGTGGAAAATGGTCCGTTTTCAAATGTTTTATTTTTGAACGTCAGTTCACATTTGTAGGTGGATCATCAGTGTTAGAGCTAAAATTAGCATGTTTAAAGTGATTTTCATGCTTCCAGGGGCCCAAAACACAAGATTTATGGAATGGTTAAAAGTGCATGAAAATGGCCAATTTACTCACTCTGAGTTCTCAAAAAGGGTTTCTTCACCCCGGGAAGTTAATTAAATACCATTTGGAGGCATTTAATGTTCGAGCAAAAACGGCAGATTTTCGACAAAAGAGATAACACCCCCCCATTACGTCATGCTTTAGAAATGTGGAAAATGGTCCGTTTTCAAATGTTTTATTTTTGAACGTCAGTTCACATTTGTAGGTGGATCATCAGTGTTAGAGCTAAAATTAGCATGTTTAAAGTGATTTTCATGCTTCCAGGGGCCCAAAACACAAGATTTATGGAATGGTTAAAAGTGCATGAAAATGGCCAATTTACTCACTCTGAGTTCTCAAAAAGGGTTTCTTCACCCCGGGAAGTTAATTAAATACCATTTGGAGGCATTTAATGTTCGAGCAAAAACGGCTGATTTTCGACAAAAGAGATAACACCCCCCCATTACGTCATGCTTCAGAAATGTGGAAAATGGTCCGTTTTCAAATGTTTTATTTTTGAACGTCAGTTCACATTTGTAGGTGGATCATCAGTGTTAGAGCTAAAATTAGCATGTTTAAAGTGATTTTCATGCTTCCAGGGGCCCAAAACACAAGATTTGGAATGGTTAAAAGTGCATGAAAATGGCCAATTTACTCACTCTGAGTTCTCAAAAAGGGTTTCTTCACCCCGGGAAGTTAATTGAATACCATTTGGAGGCATTTAATGTTCGAGCAAAAACGGCTGATTTTCGACAAAAGAGATAACACCCCCCCATTACGTCATGCTTCAGAAATGTGGAAAATGGTCCGTTTTCAAATGTTTTATTTTTGAACGTCAGTTCACATTTGTAGGTGGATCATCAGTGTTAGAGCTAAAATTAGCATGTTTAAAGTGATTTTCATGCTTCCAGGGGCCCAAAACACAAGATTTATGGAATGGTTAAAAGTGCATGAAAATGGCCAATTTACTCACTCTGAGTTCTCAAAAAGGGTTTCTTCACCCCGGGAAGTTAATTAAATACCATTTGGAGGCATTTAATGTTCGAGCAAAAACGGCTGATTTTCGACAAAAGAGATAACACCCCCCCATTACGTCATGCTTCAGAAATGTGGAAAATGGTCCGTTTTCAAATGTTTTATTTTTGAACGTCAGTTCACATTTGTAGGTGGATCATCAGTGTTAGAGCTAAAATTAGCATGTTTAAAGTGATTTTCATGCTTCCAGGGGCTCGGGAAGTTAATTAAATACCATTTGGAGGCATTTAATGTTCGAGCAAAAACGGCTGATTTTCGACAAAAGAGATAACACCCCCCCATTACGTCATGCTTCAGAAATGTGGAAAATGGTCCGTTTTCAAATGTTTTATTTTTGAACGTCAGTTCACATTTGTAGGTGGATCATCAGTGTTAGAGCTAAAATTAGCATGTTTAAAGTGATTTTCATGCTTCCAGGGGCCCAAAACACAAGATTTATGGAATGGTTAAAAGTGCATGAAAATGGCCAATTTACTCACTCTGAGTTCTCAAAAAGGGTTTCTTCACCCCGGGAAGTTAATTAAATACCATTTGGAGGCATTTAATGTTCGAGCAAAAACGGCAGATTTTCGACAAAAGAGATAACACCCCCCCATTACGTCATGCTTTAGAAATGTGGAAAATGGTCCGTTTTCAAATGTTTTATTTTTGAACGTCAGTTCACATTTGTAGGTGGATCATCAGTGTTAGAGCTAAAATTAGCATGTTTAAAGTGATTTTCATGCTTCCAGGGGCCCAAAACACAAGATTTATGGAATGGTTAAAAGTGCATGAAAATGGCCAATTTACTCACTCTGAGTTCTCAAAAAGGGTTTCTTCACCCCGGGAAGTTAATTAAATACCATTTGGAGGCATTTAATGTTCGAGCAAAAACGGCTGATTTTCGACAAAAGAGATAACAACCCCCCATTACGTCATGCTTCAGAAATGTGGAAAATGGTCCGTTTTCAAATGTTTTATTTTTGAACGTCAGTTCACATTTGTAGGTGGATCATCAGTGTTAGAGCTAAAATTAGCATGTTTAAAGTGATTTTCATGCTTCCAGGGGCCCAAAACACAAGATTTATGGAATGGTTAAAAGTGCATGAAAATGGCCAATTTACTCACTCTGAGTTCTCAAAAAGGGTTTCTTCACCCCGGGAAGTTAATTAAATACCATTTGGAGGCATTTAATGTTCGAGCAAAAACGGCTGATTTTCGACAAAAGAGATAACACCCCCCCATTACGTCATGCTTCAGAAATGTGGAAAATGGTCCGTTTTCAAATGTTTTATTTTTGAACGTCAGTTCACATTTGTAGGTGGATCATCAGTGTTAGAGCTAAAATTAGCGTGTTTAAAGTGATTTTCATGCTTCCAGGGGCTCGGGAAGTTAATTAAATACCATTTGGAGGCATTTAATGTTCGAGCAAAAACGGCTGATTTTCGACAAAAGAGATAACACCCCCCCATTACGTCATGCTTCAGAAATGTGGAAAATGGTCCGTTTTCAAATGTTTTATTTTTGAACGTCAGTTCACATTTGTAGGTGGATCATCAGTGTTAGAGCTAAAATTAGCATGTTTAAAGTGATTTTCATGCTTCCAGGGGCCCAAAACACAAGATTTATGGAATGGTTAAAAGTGCATGAAAATGGCCAATTTACTCACTCTGAGTTCTCAAAAAGGGTTTCTTCACCCCGGGAAGTTAATTAAATACCATTTGGAGGCATTTAATGTTCGAGCAAAAACGGCTGATTTTCGACAAAAGAGATAACACCCCCCCATTACGTCATGCTTCAGAAATGTGGAAAATGGTCCGTTTTCAAATGTTTTATTTTTGAACGTCAGTTCACATTTGTAGGTGGATCATCAGTGTTAGAGCTAAAATTAGCATGTTTAAAGTGATTTTCATGCTTCCAGGGGCCCAAAACACAAGATTTATGGAATGGTTAAAAGTGCATGAAAATGGCCAATTTACTCACTCTGAGTTCTCAAAAAGGGTTTCTTCACCCCGGGAAGTTAATTGAATACCATTTGGAGGCATTTAATGTTCGAGCAAAAACGGCTGATTTTCGACAAAAGAGATAACACCCCCCCATTACGTCATGCTTCAGAAATGTGGAAAATGGTCCGTTTTCAAATGTTTTATTTTTGAACGTCAGTTCACATTTGTAGGTGGATCATCAGTGTTAGAGCTAAAATTAGCATGTTTAAAGTGATTTTCATGCTTCCAGGGGCCCAAAACACAAGATTTATGGAATGGTTAAAAGTGCATGAAAATGGCCAATTTACTCACTCTGAGTTCTCAAAAAGGGTTTCTTCACCCCGGGAAGTTAATTAAATACCATTTGGAGGCATTTAATGTTCGAGCAAAAACGGCTGATTTTCGACAAAAGAGATAACACCCCCCATTACGTCATGCTTCAGAAATGTGGAAAATGGTCCGTTTTCAAATGTTTTATTTTTGAACGTCAGTTCACATTTGTAGGTGGATCATCAGTGTTAGAGCTAAAATTAGCATGTTTAAAGTGATTTTCATGCTTCCAGGGGCTCGGGAAGTTAATTAAATACCATTTGGAGGCATTTAATGTTCGAGCAAAAACGGCTGATTTTCGACAAAAGAGATAACACCCCCCCATTACGTCATGCTTCAGAAATGTGGAAAATGGTCCGTTTTCAAATGTTTTATTTTTGAACGTCAGTTCACATTTGTAGGTGGATCATCAGTGTTAGAGCTAAAATTAGCATGTTTAAAGTGATTTTCATGCTTCCAGGGGCCCAAAACACAAGATTTATGGAATGGTTAAAAGTGCATGAAAATGGCCAATTTACTCACTCTGAGTTCTCAAAAAGGGTTTCTTCACCCCGGGAAGTTAATTAAATACCATTTGGAGGCATTTAATGTTCGAGCAAAAACGGCAGATTTTCGACAAAAGAGATAACACCCCCCCATTACGTCATGCTTTAGAAATGTGGAAAATGGTCCGTTTTCAAATGTTTTATTTTTGAACGTCAGTTCACATTTGTAGGTGGATCATCAGTGTTAGAGCTAAAATTAGCATGTTTAAAGTGATTTTCATGCTTCCAGGGGCCCAAAACACAAGATTTATGGAATGGTTAAAAGTGCATGAAAATGGCCAATTTACTCACTCTGAGTTCTCAAAAAGGGTTTCTTCACCCCGGGAAGTTAATTAAATACCATTTGGAGGCATTCAATGTTCGAGCAAAAACGGCTGATTTTCCACAAAAGAGATAACACCCCCCCATTACGTCATGCTTCAGAAATGTGGAAAATGGTCCGTTTTCAAATGTTTTATTTTTGAACGTCAGTTCACATTTGTAGGTGGATCATCAGTGTTAGAGCTAAAATTAGCATGTTTAAAGTGATTTTCATGCTTCCAGGGGCCCAAAACACAAGATTTATGGAATGGTTAAAAGTGCATGAAAATGGCCAATTTACTCACTCTGAGTTCTCAAAAAGGGTTTCTTCACCCCGGGAAGTTAATTAAATACCATTTGGAGGCATTTAATGTTCGAGCAAAAACGGCTGATTTTCGACAAAAGAGATAACACCCCCCCATTACGTCATGCTTCAGAAATGTGGAAAATGGTCAGTTTTCAAATGTTTTATTTTTGAACGTCAGTTCACATTTGTAGGTGGATGATCAGTGTTAGAGCTAAAATTAGCATGTTTAAAGTGATTTTCATGCTTCCAGGGGCTCGGGAAGTTAATTAAATACCATTTGGAGGCATTTAATGTTCGAGAAAAAACGGCTGATTTTCGACAAAAGAGATAACACCCCCCCATTACGTCATGCTTCAGAAATGTGGAAAATGGTCCGTTTTCAAATGTTTTATTTTTGAACGTCAGTTCACATTTGTAGGTGGATCATCAGTGTTAGAGCTAAAATTAGCATGTTTAAAGTGATTTTCATGCTTCCAGGGGCTCGGGAAGTTAATTAAATACCATTTGGAGGCATTTAATGTTCGAGCAAAAACGGCTGATTTTCGACAAAAGAGATAACACCCCCCCATTACGTCATGCTTCAGAAATGTGGAAAATGGTCCGTTTTCAAATGTTTTATTTTTGAACGTCAGTTCACATTTGTAGGTGGATCATCAGTGTTAGAGCTAAAATTAGCATGTTTAAAGTGATTTTCATGCTTCCAGGGGCCCAAAACACAAGATTTATGGAATGGTTAAAAGTGCATGAAAATGGCCAATTTACTCACTCTGAGTTCTCAAAAAGGGTTTCTTCACCCCGGGAAGTTAATTAAATACCATTTGGAGGCATTTAATGTTCGAGCAAAAACGGCTGATTTTCGACAAAAGAGATAACACCCCCCCATTACGTCATGCTTCAGAAATGTGGAAAATGGTCCGTTTTCAAATGTTTTATTTTTGAACGTCAGTTCACATTTGTAGGTGGATCATCAGTGTTAGAGCTAAAATTAGCATGTTTAAAGTGATTTTCATGCTTCCAGGGGCCCAAAACACAAGATTTATGGAATGGTTAAAAGTGCATGAAAATGGCCAATTTACTCACTCTGAGTTCTCAAAAAGGGTTTCTTCACCCCGGGAAGTTAATTAAATACCATTTGGAGGCATTTAATGTTCGAGCAAAAACGGCTGATTTTCGACAAAAGAGATAACACCCCCCCATTACGTCATGCTTCAGAAATGTGGAAAATGGTCCGTTTTCAAATGTTTTATTTTTGAACGTCATTTCACATTTGTAGGTGGATCATCAGTGTTAGAGCTAAAATTAGCATGTTTAAAGTGATTTTCATGCTTCCAGGGGCTCGGGAAGTTAATTAAATACCATTTGGAGGCATTTAATGTTCGAGCAAAAACGGCTGATTTTCGACAAAAGAGATAACACCCCCCCATTACGTCATGCTTCAGAAATGTGGAAAATGGTCCGTTTTCAAATGTTTTATTTTTGAACGTCAGTTCACATTTGTAGGTGGATCATCAGTGTTAGAGCTAAAATTAGCATGTTTAAAGTGATTTTCATGCTTCCAGGGGCCCAAAACACAAGATTTATGGAATGGTTAAAAGTGCATGAAAATGGCCAATTTACTCACTCTGAGTTCTCAAAAGGGTTTCTTCACCCCGGGGAAGTTAATTGAATACCATTTGGAGGCATTTAATGTTAGAGCAAAAACGGCTGATTTTCGACAAAAGAGATAACACCCCCCATTACGTCATGCTTCAGAAATGTGGAAAATGGTCCGTTTTCAAATGTTTTATTTTTGAACGTCAGTTCACATTTGTAGGTGGATCATCAGTGTTAGAGCTAAAATTAGCATGTTTAAAGTGATTTTCATGCTTCCAGGGGCCCAAAACACAAGATTTATGGAATGGTTAAAAGTGCATGAAAATGGCCAATTTACTCACTCTGAGTTCTCAAAAAGGGTTTCTTCACCCCGGGAAGTTAATTAAATACCATTTGGAGGCATTTAATGTTCGAGCAAAAACGGCAGATTTTCGACAAAAGAGATAACACCCCCCCATTACGTCATGCTTTAGAAATGTGGAAAATGGTCCGTTTTCAAATGTTTTATTTTTGAACGTCAGTTCACATTTGTAGGTGGATCATCAGTGTTAGAGCTAAAATTAGCATGTTTAAAGTGATTTTCATGCTTCCAGGGGCCCAAAACACAAGATTTATGGAATGGTTAAAAGTGCATGAAAATGGCCAATTTACTCACTCTGAGTTCTCAAAAAAGGGTTTCTTCACCCCGGGAAGTTAATTAAATACCATTTGGAGGCATTTAATGTTCGAGCAAAAACGGCTGATTTTCGACAAAAGAGATAACACCCCCCATTACGTCATGCTTCAGAAATGTGGAAAATGGTCCGTTTTCAAATGTTTTATTTTTGAACGTCAGTTCACATTTGTAGGTGGATCATCAGTGTTAGAGCTAAAATTAGCATGTTTAAAGTGATTTTCATGCTTCCAGGGGCCCAAAACACAAGATTTATGGAATGGTTAAAAGTGCATGAAAATGGCCAATTTACTCACTCTGAGTTCTCAAAAAGGGTTTCTTCACCCCGGGAAGTTAATTGAATACCATTTGGAGGCATTTAATGTTCGAGCAAAAACGGCTGATTTTCGACAAAAGAGATAACACCCCCCCATTACGTCATGCTTCAGAAATGTGGAAAATGGTCCGTTTTCAAATGTTTTATTTTTGAACGTCAGTTCACATTTGTAGGTGGATCATCAGTGTTAGAGCTAAAATTAGCATGTTTAAAGTGATTTTCATGCTTCCAGGGGCCCAAAACACAAGATTTATGGAATGGTTAAAAGTGCATGAAAATGGCCAATTTACTCACTCGAGTTCTCAAAAAGGGTTTCTTCACCCCGGGAAGTTAATTAAATACCATTTGGAGGCATTTAATGTTCGAGCAAAAACGGCTGATTTTCGACAAAAGAGATAACACCCCCCCATTACGTCATGCTTCAGAAATGTGGAAAATGGTCCGTTTTCAAATGTTTTATTTTTGAACGTCAGTTCACATTTGTAGGTGGATCATCAGTGTTAGAGCTAAAATTAGCATGTTTAAAGTGATTTTCATGCTTCCAGGGGCTCGGGAAGTTAATTAAATACCATTTGGAGGCATTTAATGTTCGAGCAAAAACGGCTGATTTTCGACAAAAGAGATAACACCCCCCCATTACGTCATGCTTCAGAAATGTGGAAAATGGTCCGTTTTCAAATGTTTTATTTTTGAACGTCAGTTCACATTTGTAGGTGGATCATCAGTGTTAGAGCTAAAATTAGCATGTTTAAAGTGATTTTCATGCTTCCAGGGGCCCAAAACACAAGATTTATGGAATGGTTAAAAGTGCATGAAAATGGCCAATTTACTCACTCTGAGTTCTCAAAAAGGGTTTCTTCACCCCGGGAAGTTAATTAAATACCATTTGGAGGCATTTAATGTTCGAGCAAAAACGGCAGATTTTAGACAAAAGAGATAACACCCCCCCATTACGTCATGCTTTAGAAATGTGGAAAATGGTCCGTTTTCAAATGTTTTATTTTTGAACGTCAGTTCACATTTGTAGGTGGATCATCAGTGTTAGAGCTAAATTAGCATGTTTAAAGTGATTTTCATGCTTCCAGGGCCCAAAACACAAGATTTATGGAATGGTTAAAAGTGCATGAAAATGGCCAATTTACTCACTCTGAGTTCTCAAAAAGGGTTTCTTCACCCCGGGAAGTTAATTAAATACCATTTGGAGGCATTTAATGTTCGAGCAAAAACGGCTGATTTTCGACAAAAGAGATAACAACCCCCCATTACGTCATGCTTCAGAAATGTGGAAAATGGTCCGTTTTCAAATGTTTTATTTTTGAACGTCAGTTCACATTTGTAGGTGGATCATCAGTGTTAGAGCTAAAATTAGCATGTTTAAAGTGATTTTCATGCTTCCAGGGGCCCAAAACACAAGATTTATGGAATGGTTAAAAGTGCATGAAAATGGCCAATTTACTCACTCTGAGTTCTCAAAAAGGGTTTCTTCACCCCGGGAAGTTAATTAAATACCATTTGGAGGCATTTAATGTTCGAGCAAAAACGGCTGATTTTCGACAAAAGAGATAACACCCCCCCATTACGTCATGCTTCAGAAATGTGGAAAATGGTCCGTTTTCAAATGTTTTATTTTTTGAACGTCAGTTCACATTTGTAGGTGGATCATCAGTGTTAGAGCTAAAATTAGCATGTTTAAAGTGATTTTCATGCTTCCAGGGGCCCAAAACACAAGATTTATGGAATGGTTAAAAGTGCATGAAAATGGCCAATTTACTCACTCTGAGTTCTCAAAAAGGGTTTCTTCACCCCGGGAAGTTAATTAAATACCATTTGGAGGCATTTAATGTTCGAGCAAAAACGGCTGATTTTCGACAAAAGAGATAACACCCCCCCATTACGTCATGCTTCAGAAATGTGGAAAATGGTCCGTTTTCAAATGTTTTATTTTTGAACGTCAGTTCACATTTGTAGGTGGATCATCAGTGTTAGAGCTAAAATTAGCGTGTTTAAAGTGATTTTCATGCTTCCAGGGGCTCGGGAAGTTAATTAAATACCATTTGGAGGCATTTAATGTTCGAGCAAAAACGGCTGATTTTCGACAAAAGAGATAACACCCCCCCATTACGTCATGCTTCAGAAATGTGGAAAATGGTCCGTTTTCAAATGTTTTATTTTTGAACGTCAGTTCACATTTGTAGGTGGATCATCAGTGTTAGAGCTAAAATTAGCATGTTTAAAGTGATTTTCATGCTTCCAGGGGCCCAAAACACAAGATTTATGGAATGGTTAAAAGTGCATGAAAATGGCCAATTTACTCACTCTGAGTTCTCAAAAAGGGTTTCTTCACCCCGGGAAGTTAATTAAATACCATTTGGAGGCATTTAATGTTCGAGCAAAAACGGCTGATTTTCGACAAAAGAGATAACACCCCCCCATTACGTCATGCTTCAGAAATGTGGAAAATGGTCCGTTTTCAAATGTTTTATTTTTGAACGTCAGTTCACATTTGTAGGTGGATCATCAGTGTTAGAGCTAAAATTAGCATGTTTAAAGTGATTTTCATGCTTCCAGGGGCCCAAAACACAAGATTTATGGAATGGTTAAAAGTGCATGAAAATGGCCAATTTACTCACTCTGAGTTCTCAAAAAGGGTTTCTTCACCCCGGGAAGTTAATTAAATACCATTTGGAGGCATTTAATGTTCGAGCAAAAACGGCTGATTTTCGACAAAAGAGATAACACCCCCCCATTACGTCATGCTTCAGAAATGTGGAAAATGGTCCGTTTTCAAATGTTTTATTTTTGAACGTCAGTTCACATTTGTAGGTGGATCATCAGTGTTAGAGCTAAAATTAGCATGTTTAAAGTGATTTTCATGCTTCCAGGGGCCCAAAACACAAGATTTATGGAATGGTTAAAAGTGCATGAAAATGGCCAATTTACTCACTCTGAGTTCTCAAAAAGGGTTTCTTCACCCGGGGAAGTTAATTAAATACCATTTGGAGGCATTTAATGTTCGAGCAAAAACGGCTGATTTTCGACAAAAGAGATAACACCCCCCATTACGTCATGCTTCAGAAATGTGGAAAATGGTCCGTTTTCAAATGTTTTATTTTTGAACGTCAGTTCACATTTGTAGGTGGATCATCAGTGTTAGAGCTAAAATTAGCATGTTTAAAGTGATTTTCATGCTTCCAGGGGCTCGGGAAGTTAATTAAATACCATTTGGAGGCATTTAATGTTCGAGCAAAAACGGCTGATTTTCGACAAAAGAGATAACACCCCCCCATTACGTCATGCTTCAGAAATGTGGAAAATGGTCCGTTTTCAAATGTTTTATTTTTGAACGTCAGTTCACATTTGTAGGTGGATCATCAGTGTTAGAGCTAAAATTAGCATGTTTAAAGTGATTTTCATGCTTCCAGGGGCCCAAAACACAAGATTTATGGAATGGTTAAAAGTGCATGAAAATGGCCAATTTACTCACTCTGAGTTCTCAAAAAGGGTTTCTTCACCCCGGGAAGTTAATTAAATACCATTTGGAGGCATTTAATGTTCGAGCAAAAACGGCAGATTTTCGACAAAAGAGATAACACCCCCCCATTACGTCATGCTTTAGAAATGTGGAAAATGGTCCGTTTTCAAATGTTTTATTTTTGAACGTCAGTTCACATTTGTAGGTGGATCATCAGTGTTAGAGCTAAAATTAGCATGTTTAAAGTGATTTTCATGCTTCCAGGGGCCCAAAACACAAGATTTATGGAATGGTTAAAAGTGCATGAAAATGGCCAATTTACTCACTCTGAGTTCTCAAAAAGGGTTTCTTCACCCCGGGAAGTTAATTAAATACCATTTGGAGGCATTCAATGTTCGAGCAAAAACGGCTGATTTTCCACAAAAGAGATAACACCCCCCCATTACGTCATGCTTCAGAAATGTGGAAAATGGTCCGTTTTCAAATGTTTTATTTTTGAACGTCAGTTCACATTTGTAGGTGGATCATCAGTGTTAGAGCTAAAATTAGCATGTTTAAAGTGATTTTCATGCTTCCAGGGGCCCAAAACACAAGATTTATGGAATGGTTAAAAGTGCATGAAAATGGCCAATTTACTCACTCTGAGTTCTCAAAAAGGGTTTCTTCACCCCGGGAAGTTAATTAAATACCATTTGGAGGCATTTAATGTTCGAGCAAAAACGGCTGATTTTCGACAAAAGAGATAACACCCCCCCATTACGTCATGCTTCAGAAATGTGGAAAATGGTCAGTTTTCAAATGTTTTATTTTTGAACGTCAGTTCACATTTGTAGGTGGATGATCAGTGTTAGAGCTAAAATTAGCATGTTTAAAGTGATTTTCATGCTTCCAGGGGCTCGGGAAGTTAATTAAATACCATTTGGAGGCATTTAATGTTCGAGAAAAAATGGCTGATTTTCGACAAAAGAGATAACACCCCCCCATTACGTCATGCTTCAGAAATGTGGAAAATGGTCCGTTTTCAAATGTTTTATTTTTGAACGTCAGTTCACATTTGTAGGTGGATCATCAGTGTTAGAGCTAAAATTAGCATGTTTAAAGTGATTTTCATGCTTCCAGGGGCTCGGGAAGTTAATTAAATACCATTTGGAGGCATTTAATGTTCGAGCAAAAACGGCTGATTTTCGACAAAAGAGATAACACCCCCCCATTACGTCATGCTTCAGAAATGTGGAAAATGGTCCGTTTTCAAATGTTTTATTTTTGAACGTCAGTTCACATTTGTAGGTGGATCATCAGTGTTAGAGCTAAAATTAGCATGTTTAAAGTGATTTTCATGCTTCCAGGGGCCCAAAACACAAGATTTATGGAATGGTTAAAAGTGCATGAAAATGGCCAATTTACTCACTCTGAGTTCTCAAAAAGGGTTTCTTCACCCCGGGAAGTTAATTAAATACCATTTGGAGGCATTTAATGTTCGAGCAAAAACGGCTGATTTTCGACAAAAGAGATAACACCCCCCCATTACGTCATGCTTCAGAAATGTGGAAAATGGTCCGTTTTCAAATGTTTTATTTTTGAACGTCAGTTCACATTTGTAGGTGGATCATCAGTGTTAGAGCTAAAATTAGCATGTTTAAAGTGATTTTCATGCTTCCAGGGGCCCAAAACACAAGATTTATGGAATGGTTAAAAGTGCATGAAAATGGCCAATTTACTCACTCTGAGTTCTCAAAAAGGGTTTCTTCACCCCGGGAAGTTAATTAAATACCATTTGGAGGCATTTAATGTTCGAGCAAAAACGGCTGATTTTCGACAAAAGAGATAACACCCCCCCATTACGTCATGCTTCAGAAATGTGGAAAATGGTCCGTTTTCAAATGTTTTATTTTTGAACGTCATTTCACATTTGTAGGTGGATCATCAGTGTTAGAGCTAAAATTAGCATGTTTAAAGTGATTTTCATGCTTCCAGGGGCTCGGGAAGTTAATTAAATACCATTTGGAGGCATTTAATGTTCGAGCAAAAACGGCTGATTTTCGACAAAAGAGATAACACCCCCCATTACGTCATGCTTCAGAAATGTGGAAAATGGTCCGTTTTCAAATGTTTTATTTTTGAACGTCAGTTCACATTTGTAGGTGGATCATCAGTGTTAGAGCTAAAATTAGCATGTTTAAAGTGATTTTCATGCTTCCAGGGGCTCGGGAAGTTAATTAAATACCATTTGGAGGCATTTAATGTTAGAGCAAAAACGGCTGATTTTCGACAAAAGAGATAACACCCCCCCATTACGTCATGCTTCAGAAATGTGGAAAATGGTCCGTTTTCAAATGTTTTATTTTTGAACGTCAGTTCACATTTGTAGGTGGATCATCAGTGTTAGAGCTAAAATTAGCATGTTTAAAGTGATTTTCATGCTTCCAGGGGCTCGGGAAGTTAATTAAATACCATTTGGAGGCATTTAATGTTCGAGCAAAAACGGCTGATTTTCGACAAAAGAGATAACACCCCCCATTAGGTCATGCTTCAGAAATGTGGAAAATGGTCCGTTTTCAAATGTTTTATTTTTGAACGTCAGTTCACATTTGTAGGTGGATCATCAGTGTTAGAGCTAAAATTAGCATGTTTAAAGTGATTTTCATGCTTCCAGGGGCTCGGGAAGTTAATTAAATACCATTTGGAGGCATTTAATGTTCGAGCAAAAACGGCTGATTTTCGACAAAAGAGATAACACCCCCCCATTACGTCATGCTTCAGAAATGTGGAAAATGGTCCGTTTTCAAATGTTTTATTTTTGAACGTCAGTTCACATTTGTAGGTGGATCATCAGTGTTAGAGCTAAAATTAGCATGTTTAAAGTGATTTTCATGCTTCCAGGGGCCCAAAACACAAGATTTATGGAATGGTTAAAAGTGCATGAAAATGGCCAATTTACTCACTCTGAGTTCTCAAAAAGGGTTTCTTCACCCCGGGAAGTTAATTAAATACCATTTGGAGGCATTTAATGTTCGAGCAAAAACGGCTGATTTTCGACAAAAGAGATAACACCCCCCCATTACGTCATGCTTCAGAAATGTGGAAAATGGTCCGTTTTCAAATGTTTTATTTTTGAACGTCAGTTCACATTTGTAGGTGGATCATCAGTGTTAGAGCTAAAATTAGCATGTTTAAAGTGATTTTCATGCTTCCAGGGGCTCGGGAAGTTAATTAAATACCATTTGGAGGCATTTAATGTTCGAGCAAAAACGGCTGATTTTCGACAAAAGAGATAACACCCCCCCATTACGTCATGCTTCAGAAATGTGGAAAATGGTCCGTTTTCAAATGTTTTATTTTTGAACGTCAGTTCACATTTGTAGGTGGATCATCAGTGTTAGAGCTAAAATTAGCATGTTTAAAGTGATTTTCATGCTTCCAGGGGCTCGGGAAGTTAATTAAATACCATTTGGAGGCATTTAATGTTCGAGCAAAAACGGCTGATTTTCGACAAAAGAGATAACACCCCCCCATTACGTCATGCTTCAGAAATGTGGAAAATGGTCCGTTTTCAAATGTTTTATTTTTGAACGTCAGTTCACATTTGTACGTGGATCATCAGTGTTAGAGCTAAAATTAGCATGTTTAAAGTGATTTTCATGCTTCCAGGGGCTCGGGAAGTTAATTAAATACCATTTGGAGGCATTTAATGTTCGAGCAAAAACGGCTGATTTTCGACAAAAGAGATAACACCCCCCATTACGTCATGCTTCAGAAATGTGGAAAATGGTCCGTTTTCAAATGTTTTATTTTTGAACGTCAGTTCACATTTGTAGGTGGATCATCAGTGTTAGAGCTAAAATTAGCATGTTTAAAGTGATTTTCATGCTTCCAGGGGCCCAAAACACAAGATTTATGGAATGGTTAAAAGTGCATGAAAATGGCCAATTTACTCACTCTGAGTTCTCAAAAAGGGTTTCTTCACCCCGGGAAGTTAATTAAATACCATTTGGAGGCATTTAATGTTAGAGCAAAAACGGCTGATTTTCGACAAAAGAGATAACACCCCCCCATTACGTCATGCTTCAGAAATGTGGAAAATGGTCCGTTTTCAAATGTTTTATTTTTGAACGTCAGTTCACATTTGTAGGTGGATCATCAGTGTTAGAGCTAAAATTAGCATGTTTAAAGTGATTTTCATGCTTCCAGGGGCCCAAAACACAAGATTTATGGAATGGTTAAAAGTGCATGAAAATGGCCAATTTACTCACTCTGAGTTCTCAAAAAGGGTTTCTTCACCCCGGGAAGTTAATTAAATACCATTTGGAGGCATTTAATGTTCGAGCAAAAACGGCTGATTTTTGACAAAAGAGATAACACCCCCCCATTACGTCATGCTTCAGAAATGTGGAAAATGGTCCGTTTTCAAATGTTTTATTTTTGAACGTCAGTTCACATTTGTAGGTGGATCATCAGTGTTAGAGCTAAAATTAGCATGTTTAACGTGATTTTCATGCTTCCAGGGGCTCGGGAAGTTAATTAAATACCATTTGGAGGCATTTAATGTTAGAGCAAAAACGGCTGATTTTCGACAAAAGAGATAACACCCCCCCATTACGTCATGCTTCAGAAATGTGGAAAATGGTCCGTTTTCAAATGTTTTATTTTTGAACGTCAGTTCACATTTGTAGGTGGATCATCAGTGTTAGAGCTAAAATTAGCATGTTTAAAGTGATTTTCATGCTTCCAGGGGCTCGGGAAGTTAATTAAATACCATTTGGAGGCATTTAATGTTCGAGCAAAAACGGCTGATTTTCGACAAAAGAGATAACACCCCCCCATTACGTCATGCTTCAGAAATGTGGAAAATGGTCCGTTTTCAAATGTTTTATTTTTGAACGTCAGTTCACATTTGTAGGTGGATCATCAGTGTTAGAGCTAAAATTAGCATGTTTAAAGTGATTTTCATGCTTCCAGGGGCTCGGGAAGTTAATTAAATACCATTTGGAGGCATTTAATGTTAGAGCAAAAACGGCTGATTTTCGACAAAAGAGATAACACCCCCCATTACGTCATGCTTCAGAAATGTGGAAAATGGTCCGTTTTCAAATGTTTTATTTTTGAACGTCAGTTCACATTTGTAGGTGGATCATCAGTGTTAGAGCTAAAATTAGCATGTTTAAAGTGATTTTCATGCTTCCAGGGGCTCGGGAAGTTAATTAAATACCATTTGGAGGCATTTAATGTTCGAGCAAAAACGGCTGATTTTCGACAAAAGAGATAACACCCCCCCATTACGTCATGCTTCAGAAATGTGGAAAATGGTCCGTTTTCAAATGTTTTATTTTTGAACGTCAGTTCACATTTGTAGGTGGATCATCAGTGTTAGAGCTAAAATTAGCATGTTTAAAGTGATTTTCATGCTTCCAGGGGCTCGGAAGTTAATTAAATACCATTTGGAGGCATTTAATGTTCGAGCAAAAACGGCTGACTTTCGACAAAAGAGATAACACCCCCCCATTACGTCATGCTTCAGAAATGTGGAAAATGGTCCGTTTTCAAATGTTTTATTTTTGAACGTCAGTTCACATTTGTAGGTGGATCATCAGTGTTAGAGCTAAAATTAGCATGTTTAAAGTGATTTTCATGCTTCCAGGGGCTCGGGAAGTTAATTAAATACCATTTGGAGGCATTTAATGTTCGAGCAAAAACGGCTGATTTTCGACAAAAGAGATAACACCCCCCCATTACGTCATGCTTCAGAAATGTGGAAAATGGTCCGTTTTCAAATGTTTTATTTTTGAACGTCAGTTCACATTTGTAGGTGGATCATCAGTGTTAGAGCTAAAATTAGCATGTTTAAAGTGATTTTCATGCTTCCAGGGGCTCGGGAAGTTAATTAAATACCATTTGGAGGCATTTAATGTTAGAGCAAAAACGGCTGATTTTCGACAAAAGAGATAACACCCCCCCATTACGTCATGCTTCAGAAATGTGGAAAATGGTCCGTTTTCAAATGTTTTATTTTTGAACGTCAGTTCACATTTGTAGGTGGATCATCAGTGTTAGAGCTAAAATTAGCATGTTTAAAGTGATTTTCATGCTTCCAGGGGCTCGGGAAGTTAATTAAATACCATTTGGAGGCATTTAATGTTCGAGCAAAAACGGCTGATTTTCGACAAAAGAGATAACACCCCCCCATTACGTCATGCTTCAGAAATGTGGAAAATGGTCCGTTTTCAAATGTTTTATTTTTGAACGTCAGTTCACATTTGTAGGTGGATCATCAGTGTTAGAGCTAAAATTAGCATGTTTAAAGTGATTTTCATGCTTCCAGGGGCTCGGGAAGTTAATTAAATACCATTTGGAGGCATTTAATGTTAGAGCAAAAACGGCTGATTTTCGACAAAAGAGATAACACCCCCCCATTACGTCATGCTTCAGAAATGTGGAAAATGGTCCGTTTTCAAATGTTTTATTTTTGAACGTCAGTTCACATTTGTAGGTGGATCATCAGTGTTAGAGCTAAAATTAGCATGTTTAAAGTGATTTTCATGCTTCCAGGGGCTCGGGAAGTTAATTAAATACCATTTGGAGGCATTTAATGTTCGAGCAAAAACGGCTGATTTTCGACAAAAGAGATAAACCCCCCCATTACGTCATGCTTCAGAAATGTGGAAAATGGTCCGTTTTCAAATGTTTTATTTTTGAACGTCAGTTCACATTTGTAGGTGGATCATCAGTGTTAGAGCTAAAATTAGCATGTTTAAAGTGATTTTCATGCTTCCAGGGGCTCGGGAAGTTAATTAAATACCATTTGGAGGCATTTAATGTTCGAGCAAAAACGGCTGATTTTCGACAAAAGAGATAACACCCACCCATTACGTCATGCTTCAGAAATGTGGAAAATGGTCCGTTTTCAAATGTTTTATTTTTGAACGTCAGTTCACATTTGTAGGTGGATCATCAGTGTTAGAGCTAAAATTAGCATGTTTAAAGTGATTTTCATGCTTCCAGGGGCTCGGGAAGTTAATTAAATACCATTTGGAGGCATTTAATGTTCGAGCAAAAACGGCTGATTTTCGACAAAAGAGATAACACCCCCCCATTACGTCATGCTTCAGAAATGTGGAAAATGGTCCGTTTTCAAATGTTTTATTTTTGAACGTCAGTTCACATTTGTAGGTGGATCATCAGTGTTAGAGCTAAAATTAGCATGTTTAAAGTGATTTTCATGCTTCCAGGGGCCCAAAACACAAGATTTATGGAATGGTTAAAAGTGCATGAAAATGGCCAATTTACTCACTCTGAGTTCTCAAAAAGGGTTTCTTCACCCCGGGAAGTTAATTAAATACCATTTGGAGGCATTTAATGTTCGAGCAAAAACGGCTGATTTTCGACAAAAGAGATAACACCCCCCCATTACGTCATGCTTCAGAAATGTGGAAAATGGTCCGTTTTCAAATGTTTTATTTTTGAACGTCAGTTCACATTTGTAGGTGGATCATCAGTGTTAGAGCTAAAATTAGCATGTTTAAAGTGATTTTCATGCTTCCAGGGGCCCAAAACACAAGATTTATGGAATGGTTAAAAGTGCATGAAAATGGCCAATTTACTCACTCTGAGTTCTCAAAAAGGGTTTCTTCACCCGGGAAGTTAATTAAATACCATTTGGAGGCATTTAATGTTCGAGCAAAAACGGCTGATTTTCGACAAAAGAGATAACACCCCCCCATTACGTCATGCTTCAGAAATGTGGAAAATGGTCCGTTTTCAAATGTTTTATTTTTGAACGTCAGTTCACATTTGTAGGTGGATCATCAGTGTTAGAGCTAAAATTAGCATGTTTAAAGTGATTTTCATGCTTCTTGGGGCCCAAAACACAAGATTTATGGAATGGTTAAAAGTGCATGAAAATGGCCAATTTACTCACTCTGAGTTCTCAAAAAGGGTTTCTTCACCCCGGGAAGTTAATTAAATACCATTTGGAGGCATTTAATGTTCGAGCAAAAACGGCTGATTTTCGACAAAAGAGATAACACCCCCCATTACGTCATGCTTCAGAAATGTGGAAAATGGTCCGTTTTCAAATGTTTTATTTTTGAACGTCAGTTCACGTTTGTAGGTGGATCATCAGTGTTAGAGCTAAAATTAGCATGTTTAAAGTGATTTTCATGCTTCCAGGGGCTCGGGAAGTTAATTAAATACCATTTGGAGGCATTTAATGTTAGAGCAAAAACGGCTGATTTTCGACAAAAGAGATAACACCCCCCCATTACGTCATGCTTCAGAAATGTGGAAAATGGTCCGTTTTCAAATGTTTTATTTTTGAACGTCAGTTCACATTTGTAGGTGGATCATCAGTGTTAGAGCTAAAATTAGCATGTTTAAAGTGATTTTCATGCTTCCAGGGGCTCGGGAAGTTAATTAAATACCATTTGGAGGCATTTAATGTTCGAGCAAAAACGGCTGATTTTCGACAAAAGAGATAACACCCCCCCATTACGTCATGCTTCAGAAATGTGGAAAATGGTCCGTTTTCAAATGTTTTATTTTTGAACGTCAGTTCACATTTGTAGGTGGATCATCAGTGTTAGAGCTAAAATTAGCATGTTTAAAGTGATTTTCATGCTTCCAGGGGCCCAAACACAAGATTTATGGAATGGTTAAAAGTGCATGAAAATGGCCAATTTACTCACTCTGAGTTCTCAAAAAGGGTTTCTTCACCCCGGGAAGTTAATTAAATACCATTTGGAGGCATTTAATGTTCGAGCAAAAACGGCTGATTTTCGACAAAAGAGATAACACCCCCCCATTACGTCATGCTTCAGAAATGTGGAAAATGGTCCGTTTTCAAATGTTTTATTTTTGAACGTCAGTTCACATTTGTAGGTGGATCATCAGTGTTAGAGCTAAAATTAGCATGTTTAAAGTGATTTTCATGCTTCCAGGGGCTCGGGAAGTTAATTAAATACCATTTGGAGGCATTTAATGTTCGAGCAAAAACGGCTGATTTTCGACAAAAGAGATAACACCCCCCCATTACGTCATGCTTCAGAAATGTGGAAAATGGTCCGTTTTCAAATGTTTTATTTTTGAACGTCAGTTCACATTTGTAGGTGGATCATCAGTGTTAGAGCTAAAATTAGCATGTTTAAAGTGATTTTCATGCTTCCAGGGGCTCGGGAAGTTAATTAAATACCATTTGGAGGCATTTAATGTTCGAGCAAAAACGGCTGATTTTCGACAAAAGAGATAAACCCCCCCATTACGTCATGCTTCAGAAATGTGGAAAATGGTCCGTTTTCAAATGTTTTATTTTTGAACGTCAGTTCACATTTGTAGGTGGATCATCAGTGTTAGAGCTAAAATTAGCATGTTTAAAGTGATTTTCATGCTTCCAGGGGCTCGGGAAGTTAATTAAATACCATTTGGAGGCATTTAATGTTCGAGCAAAAACGGCTGATTTTCGACAAAAGAGATAACACCCACCCATTACGTCATGCTTCAGAAATGTGGAAAATGGTCCGTTTTCAAATGTTTTATTTTTGAACGTCAGTTCACATTTGTAGGTGGATCATCAGTGTTAGAGCTAAAATTAGCATGTTTAAAGTGATTTTCATGCTTCCAGGGGCTCGGGAAGTTAATTAAATACCATTTGGAGGCATTTAATGTTCGAGCAAAAACGGCTGATTTTCGACAAAAGAGATAACACCCCCCCATTACGTCATGCTTCAGAAATGTGGAAAATGGTCCGTTTTCAAATGTTTTATTTTTGAACGTCAGTTCACATTTGTAGGTGGATCATCAGTGTTAGAGCTAAAATTAGCATGTTTAAAGTGATTTTCATGCTTCCAGGGGCCCAAAACACAAGATTTATGGAATGGTTAAAAGTGCATGAAAATGGCCAATTTACTCACTCTGAGTTCTCAAAAAGGGTTTCTTCACCCCGGGAAGTTAATTAAATACCATTTGGAGGCATTTAATGTTCGAGCAAAAACGGCTGATTTTCGACAAAAGAGATAACACCCCCCCATTACGTCATGCTTCAGAAATGTGGAAAATGGTCCGTTTTCAAATGTTTTATTTTTGAACGTCAGTTCACATTTGTAGGTGGATCATCAGTGTTAGAGCTAAAATTAGCATGTTTAAAGTGATTTTCATGCTTCCAGGGGCCCAAAACACAAGATTTATGGAATGGTTAAAAGTGCATGAAAATGGCCAATTTACTCACTCTGAGTTCTCAAAAAGGGTTTCTTCACCCGGGAAGTTAATTAAATACCATTTGGAGGCATTTAATGTTCGAGCAAAAACGGCTGATTTTCGACAAAAGAGATAACACCCCCCCATTACGTCATGCTTCAGAAATGTGGAAAATGGTCCGTTTTCAAATGTTTTATTTTTGAACGTCAGTTCACATTTGTAGGTGGATCATCAGTGTTAGAGCTAAAATTAGCATGTTTAAAGTGATTTTCATGCTTCTTGGGGCCCAAAACACAAGATTTATGGAATGGTTAAAAGTGCATGAAAATGGCCAATTTACTCACTCTGAGTTCTCAAAAAGGGTTTCTTCACCCCGGGAAGTTAATTAAATACCATTTGGAGGCATTTAATGTTCGAGCAAAAACGGCTGATTTTCGACAAAAGAGATAACACCCCCCATTACGTCATGCTTCAGAAATGTGGAAAATGGTCCGTTTTCAAATGTTTTATTTTTGAACGTCAGTTCACGTTTGTAGGTGGATCATCAGTGTTAGAGCTAAAATTAGCATGTTTAAAGTGATTTTCATGCTTCCAGGGGCTCGGGAAGTTAATTAAATACCATTTGGAGGCATTTAATGTTAGAGCAAAAACGGCTGATTTTCGACAAAAGAGATAACACCCCCCCATTACGTCATGCTTCAGAAATGTGGAAAATGGTCCGTTTTCAAATGTTTTATTTTTGAACGTCAGTTCACATTTGTAGGTGGATCATCAGTGTTAGAGCTAAAATTAGCATGTTTAAAGTGATTTTCATGCTTCCAGGGGCTCGGGAAGTTAATTAAATACCATTTGGAGGCATTTAATGTTCGAGCAAAAACGGCTGATTTTCGACAAAAGAGATAACACCCCCCCATTACGTCATGCTTCAGAAATGTGGAAAATGGTCCGTTTTCAAATGTTTTATTTTTGAACGTCAGTTCACATTTGTAGGTGGATCATCAGTGTTAGAGCTAAAATTAGCATGTTTAAAGTGATTTTCATGCTTCCAGGGGCCCAAACACAAGATTTATGGAATGGTTAAAAGTGCATGAAAATGGCCAATTTACTCACTCTGAGTTCTCAAAAAGGGTTTCTTCACCCCGGGAAGTTAATTAAATACCATTTGGAGGCATTTAATGTTCGAGCAAAAACGGCTGATTTTCGACAAAAGAGATAACACCCCCCCATTACGTCATGCTTCAGAAATGTGGAAAATGGTCCGTTTTCAAATGTTTTATTTTTGAACGTCAGTTCACATTTGTAGGTGGATCATCAGTGTTAGAGCTAAAATTAGCATGTTTAAAGTGATTTTCATGCTTCCAGGGGCTCGGGAAGTTAATTAAATACCATTTGGAGGCATTTAATGTTCGAGCAAAAACGGCTGATTTTCGACAAAAGAGATAACACCCCCCCATTACGTCATGCTTCAGAAATGTGGAAAATGGTCCGTTTTCAAATGTTTTATTTTTGAACGTCAGTTCACATTTGTAGGTGGATCATCAGTGTTAGAGCTAAAATTAGCATGTTTAAAGTGATTTTCATGCTTCCAGGGGCCCAAAACACAAGATTTATGGAATGGTTAAAAGTGCATGAAAATGGCCAATTTACTCACTCTGAGTTCTTAAAAAGGGTTTCTTCATCCCGGGAAGTTAATTAAATACCATTTGGAGGCATTTAATGTTCGAGCAAAAACGGCTGATTTTCGACAAAAGAGATAACACCCCCCCATTACGTCATGCTTTAGAAATGTGGAAAATGGTCCGTTTTCAAATGTTTTATTTTTGAACGTCAGTTCACATTTGTAGGTGGATCATCAGTGTTAGAGCTAAAATTAGCATGTTTAAAGTGATTTTCATGCTTCCAGGGGCTCGGGAAGTTAATTAAATACCATTTGGAGGCATTTAATGTTCGAGCAAAAACGGCTGATTTTCGACAAAAGAGATAACACCCCCCCATTACGTCATGCTTCAGAAATGTGGAAAATGGTCCGTTTTCAAATGTTTTATTTTTGAACGTCAGTTCACATTTGTAGGTGGATCATCAGTGTTAGAGCTAAAATTAGCATGTTTAAAGTGATTTTCATGCTTCCAGGGGCCCAAAACACAAGATTTATGGAATGGTTAAAAGTGCATGAAAATGGCCAATTTACTCACTCTGAGTTCTCAAAAAGGGTTTCTTCACCCCGGGAAGTTAATTAAATACCATTTGGAGGCATTTAATGTTCGAGCAAAAACGGCTGATTTTCGACAAAAGAGATAACACCCCCCCATTACGTCATGCTTCAGAAATGTGGAAAATGGTCCGTTTTCAAATGTTTTATTTTTGAACGTCAGTTCACATTTGTAGGTGGATCATCAGTGTTAGAGCTAAAATTAGCATGTTTAAAGTGATTTTCATGCTTCCAGGGGCCCAAAACACAAGATTTATGGAATGGTTAAAAGTGCATGAAAATGGCCAATTTACTCACTCTGAGTTCTCAAAAAGGGTTTCTTCACCCCGGGAAGTTAATTAAATACCATTTGGAGGCATTTAATGTTCGAGCAAAAACGGCTGATTTTCGACAAAAGAGATAACACCCCCCCATTACGTCATGCTTCAGAAATGTGGAAAATGGTCCGTTTTCAAATGTTTTATTTTTGAACGTCAGTTCACATTTGTAGGTGGATCATCAGTGTTAGAGCTAAAATTAGCGTGTTTAAAGTGATTTTCATGCTTCCAGGGGCTCGGGAAGTTAATTAAATACCATTTGGAGGCATTTAATGTTCGAGCAAAAACGGCTGATTTTCGACAAAAGAGATAACACCCCCCCATTACGTCATGCTTCAGAAATGTGGAAAATGGTCCGTTTTCAAATGTTTTATTTTTGAACGTCAGTTCACATTTGTAGGTGGATCATCAGTGTTAGAGCTAAAATTAGCATGTTTAAAGTGATTTTCATGCTTCCAGGGGCCCAAAACACAAGATTTATGGAATGGTTAAAAGTGCATGAAAATGGCCAATTTACTCACTCTGAGTTCTCAAAAAGGGTTTCTTCACCCCGGGAAGTTAATTAAATACCATTTGGAGGCATTTAATGTTCGAGCAAAAACGGCTGATTTTTGACAAAAGAGATAACACCCCCCCATTACGTCATGCTTCAGAAATGTGGAAAATGGTCCGTTTTCAAATGTTTTATTTTTGAACGTCAGTTCACATTTGTAGGTGGATCATCAGTGTTAGAGCTAAAATTAGCATGTTTAACGTGATTTTCATGCTTCCAGGGGCTCGGGAAGTTAATTAAATACCATTTGGAGGCATTTAATGTTAGAGCAAAAACGGCTGATTTTCGACAAAAGAGATAACACCCCCCCATTACGTCATGCTTCAGAAATGTGGAAAATGGTCCGTTTTCAAATGTTTTATTTTTGAACGTCAGTTCACATTTGTAGGTGGATCATCAGTGTTAGAGCTAAAATTAGCATGTTTAAAGTGATTTTCATGCTTCCAGGGGCTCGGGAAGTTAATTAAATACCATTTGGAGGCATTTAATGTTCGAGCAAAAACGGCTGATTTTCGACAAAAGAGATAACACCCCCCCATTACGTCATGCTTCAGAAATGTGGAAAATGGTCCGTTTTCAAATGTTTTATTTTTGAACGTCAGTTCACATTTGTAGGTGGATCATCAGTGTTAGAGCTAAAATTAGCATGTTTAAAGTGATTTTCATGCTTCCAGGGGCTCGGGAAGTTAATTAAATACCATTTGGAGGCATTTAATGTTAGAGCAAAAACGGCTGATTTTCGACAAAAGAGATAACACCCCCCCATTACGTCATGCTTCAGAAATGTGGAAAATGGTCAGTTTTCAAATGTTTTATTTTTGAACGTCAGTTCACATTTGTAGGTGGATCATCAGTGTTAGAGCTAAAATTAGCATGTTTAAAGTGATTTTCATGCTTCCAGGGGCCCAAAACACAAGATTTATGGAATGGTTAAAAGTGCATGAAAATGGCCAATTTACTCACTCTGAGTTCTCAAAAAGGGTTTCTTCACCCCGGGAAGTTAATTAAATACCATTTGGAGGCATTTAATGTTCGAGCAAAAACGGCTGATTTTCGACAAAAGAGATAACACCCCCCCATTACGTCATGCTTCAGAAATGTGGAAAATGGTCCGTTTTCAAATGTTTTATTTTTGAACGTCAGTTCACATTTGTAGGTGGATCATCAGTGTTAGAGCTAAAATTAGCATGTTTAAAGTGATTTTCATGCTTCCAGGGGCTCGGGAAGTTAATTAAATACCATTTGGAGGCATTTAATGTTCGAGCAAAAACGGCTGATTTTCGACAAAAGAGATAACACCCCCCCATTACGTCATGCTTCAGAAATGTGGAAAATGGTCCGTTTTCAAATGTTTTATTTTTGAACGTCAGTTCACATTTGTAGGTGGATCATCAGTGTTAGAGCTAAAATTAGCATGTTTAAAGTGATTTTCATGCTTCCAGGGGCTCGGGAAGTTAATTAAATACCATTTGGAGGCATTTAATGTTCGAGCAAAAACGGCTGATTTTCGACAAAAGAGATAACACCCCCCCATTACGTCATGCTTCAGAAATGTGGAAAATGGTCCGTTTTCAAATGTTTTATTTTTGAACGTCAGTTCACATTTGTACGTGGATCATCAGTGTCAGAGCTAAAATTAGCATGTTTAAAGTGATTTTCATGCTTCCAGGGGCTCGGGAAGTTAATTAAATACCATTTGGAGGCATTTAATGTTCGAGCAAAAACGGCTGATTTTCGACAAAAGAGATAACACCCCCCCATTACGTCATGCTTCAGAAATGTGGAAAATGGTCCGTTTTCAAATGTTTTATTTTTGAACGTCAGTTCACATTTGTAGGTGGATCATCAGTGTTAGAGCTAAAATTAGCATGTTTAAAGTGATTTTCATGCTTCCAGGGGCCCAAAACACAAGATTTATGGAATGGTTAAAAGTGCATGAAAATGGCCAATTTACTCACTCTGAGTTCTCAAAAAGGGTTTCTTCACCCCGGGAAGTTAATTAAATACCATTTGGAGGCATTTAATGTTAGAGCAAAAACGGCTGATTTTCGACAAAAGAGATAACACCCCCCCATTACGTCATGCTTCAGAAATGTGGAAAATGGTCCGTTTTCAAATGTTTTATTTTTGAACGTCAGTTCACATTTGTAGGTGGATCATCAGTGTTAGAGCTAAAATTAGCATGTTTAAAGTGATTTTCATGCTTCCAGGGGCTCGGGAAGTTAATTAAATACCATTTGGAGGCATTTAATGTTAGAGCAAAAACGGCTGATTTTCGACAAAAGAGATAACACCCCCCCATTACGTCATGCTTCAGAAATGTGGAAAATGGTCAGTTTTCAAATGTTTTATTTTTGAACGTCAGTTCACATTTGTAGGTGGATCATCAGTGTTAGAGCTAAAATTAGCATGTTTAAAGTGATTTTCATGCTTCCAGGGGCCCAAAACACAAGATTTATGGAATGGTTAAAAGTGCATGAAAATGGCCAATTTACTCACTCTGAGTTCTCAAAAAGGGTTTCTTCACCCCGGGAAGTTAATTAAATACCATTTGGAGGCATTTAATGTTCGAGCAAAAACGGCTGATTTTCGACAAAAGAGATAACACCCCCCCATTACGTCATGCTTCAGAAATGTGGAAAATGGTCCGTTTTCAAATGTTTTATTTTTGAACGTCAGTTCACATTTGTAGGTGGATCATCAGTGTTAGAGCTAAAATTAGCATGTTTAAAGTGATTTTCATGCTTCCAGGGGCTCGGGAAGTTAATTAAATACCATTTGGAGGCATTTAATGTTCGAGCAAAAACGGCTGATTTTCGACAAAAGAGATAACACCCCCCCATTACGTCATGCTTCAGAAATGTGGAAAATGGTCCGTTTTCAAATGTTTTATTTTTGAACGTCAGTTCACATTTGTAGGTGGATCATCAGTGTTAGAGCTAAAATTAGCATGTTTAAAGTGATTTTCATGCTTCCAGGGGCTCGGGAAGTTAATTAAATACCATTTGGAGGCATTTAATGTTCGAGCAAAAACGGCTGATTTTCGACAAAAGAGATAACACCCCCCCATTACGTCATGCTTCAGAAATGTGGAAAATGGTCCGTTTTCAAATGTTTTATTTTTGAACGTCAGTTCACATTTGTACGTGGATCATCAGTGTTAGAGCTAAAATTAGCATGTTTAAAGTGATTTTCATGCTTCCAGGGGCTCGGGAAGTTAATTAAATACCATTTGGAGGCATTTAATGTTCGAGCAAAAACGGCTGATTTTCGACAAAAGAGATAACACCCCCCCATTACGTCATGCTTCAGAAATGTGGAAAATGGTCCGTTTTCAAATGTTTTATTTTTGAACGTCAGTTCACATTTGTAGGTGGATCATCAGTGTTAGAGCTAAAATTAGCATGTTTAAAGTGATTTTCATGCTTCCAGGGGCCCAAAACACAAGATTTATGGAATGGTTAAAAGTGCATGAAAATGGCCAATTTACTCACTCTGAGTTCTCAAAAAGGGTTTCTTCACCCCGGGAAGTTAATTAAATACCATTTGGAGGCATTTAATGTTAGAGCAAAAACGGCTGATTTTCGACAAAAGAGATAACACCCCCCCATTACGTCATGCTTCAGAAATGTGGAAAATGGTCCGTTTTCAAATGTTTTATTTTTGAACGTCAGTTCACATTTGTAGGTGGATCATCAGTGTTAGAGCTAAAATTAGCATGTTTAAAGTGATTTTCATGCTTCCAGGGGCCCAAAACACAAGATTTATGGAATGGTTAAAAGTGCATGAAAATGGCCAATTTACTCACTCTGAGTTCTCAAAAAGGGTTTCTTCACCCCGGGAAGTTAATTAAATACCATTTGGAGGCATTTAATGTTCGAGCAAAAACGGCTGATTTTTGACAAAAGAGATAACACCCCCCCCATTACGTCATGCTTCAGAAATGTGGAAAATGGTCCGTTTTCAAATGTTTTATTTTTGAACGTCAGTTCACATTTGTAGGTGGATCATCAGTGTTAGAGCTAAAATTAGCATGTTTAACGTGATTTTCATGCTTCCAGGGGCTCGGGAAGTTAATTAAATACCATTTGGAGGCATTTAATGTTAGAGCAAAAACGGCTGATTTTCGACAAAAGAGATAACACCCCCCCATTACGTCATGCTTCAGAAATGTGGAAAATGGTCCGTTTTCAAATGTTTTATTTTTGAACGTCAGTTCACATTTGTAGGTGGATCATCAGTGTTAGAGCTAAAATTAGCATGTTTAAAGTGATTTTCATGCTTCCAGGGGCCCAAAACACAAGATTTATGGAATGGTTAAAAGTGCATGAAAATGGCCAATTTACTCACTCTGAGTTCTCAAAAAGGGTTTCTTCACCCCGGGAAGTTAATTAAATACCATTTGGAGGCATTTAATGTTCGAGCAAAAACGGCTGATTTTTGACAAAAGAGATAACACCCCCCCATTACGTCATGCTTCAGAAATGTGGAAAATGGTCCGTTTTCAAATGTTTTATTTTTGAACGTCAGTTCACATTTGTAGGTGGATCATCAGTGTTAGAGCTAAAATTAGCATGTTTAACGTGATTTTCATGCTTCCAGGGGCTCGGGAAGTTAATTAAATACCATTTGGAGGCATTTAATGTTAGAGCAAAAACGGCTGATTTTCGACAAAAGAGATAACACCCCCCCATTACGTCATGCTTCAGAAATGTGGAAAATGGTCCGTTTTCAAATGTTTTATTTTTGAACGTCAGTTCACATTTGTAGGTGGATCATCAGTGTTAGAGCTAAAATTAGCATGTTTAAAGTGATTTTCATGCTTCCAGGGGCTCGGGAAGTTAATTAAATACCATTTGGATGCATTTAATGTTCGAGCAAAAACGGCTGATTTTCGACAAAAGAGATAACACCCCCCCATTACGTCATGCTTCAGAAATGTGGAAAATGGTCCGTTTTCAAATGTTTTATTTTTGAACGTCAGTTCACATTTGTAGGTGGATCATCAGTGTTAGAGCTAAAATTAGCATGTTTAAAGTGATTTTCATGCTTCCAGGGGCTCGGGAAGTTAATTAAATACCATTTGGAGGCATTTAATGTTAGAGCAAAAACGGCTGATTTTCGACAAAAGAGATAACACCCCCCCATTACGTCATGCTTCAGAAATGTGGAAAATGGTCAGTTTTCAAATGTTTTATTTTTGAACGTCAGTTCACATTTGTAGGTGGATCATCAGTGTTAGAGCTAAAATTAGCATGTTTAAAGTGATTTTCATGCTTCCAGGGGCCCAAAACACAAGATTTATGGAATGGTTAAAAGTGCATGAAAATGGCCAATTTACTCACTCTGAGTTCTCAAAAAGGGTTTCTTCACCCCGGGAAGTTAATTAAATACCATTTGGAGGCATTTAATGTTCGAGCAAAAACGGCTGATTTTCGACAAAAGAGATAACACCCCCCCATTACGTCATGCTTCAGAAATGTGGAAAATGGTCCGTTTTCAAATGTTTTATTTTTGAACGTCAGTTCACATTTGTAGGTGGATCATCAGTGTTAGAGCTAAAATTAGCGTGTTTAAAGTGATTTTCATGCTTCCAGGGGCTCGGGAAGTTAATTAAATACCATTTGGAGGCATTTAATGTTCGAGCAAAAACGGCTGATTTTCGACAAAAGAGATAACACCCCCCCATTACGTCATGCTTCAGAAATGTGGAAAATGGTCCGTTTTCAAATGTTTTATTTTTGAACGTCAGTTCACATTTGTAGGTGGATCATCAGTGTTAGAGCTAAAATTAGCATGTTTAAAGTGATTTTCATGCTTCCAGGGGCCCAAAACACAAGATTTATGGAATGGTTAAAAGTGCATGAAAATGGCCAATTTACTCACTCTGAGTTCTCAAAAAGGGTTTCTTCACCCCGGGAAGTTAATTAAATACCATTTGGAGGCATTTAATGTTCGAGCAAAAACGGCTGATTTTTGACAAAAGAGATAACACCCCCCCATTACGTCATGCTTCAGAAATGTGGAAAATGGTCCGTTTTCAAATGTTTTATTTTTGAACGTCAGTTCACATTTGTAGGTGGATCATCAGTGTTAGAGCTAAAATTAGCATGTTTAAAGTGATTTTCATGCTTCCAGGGGCCCAAACACAAGATTTATGGAATGGTTAAAAGTGCATGAAAATGGCCAATTTACTCACTCTGAGTTCTCAAAAAGGGTTTCTTCACCCCGGGAAGTTAATTAAATACCATTTGGAGGCATTTAATGTTCGAGCAAAAACGGCTGATTTTCGACAAAAGAGATAACACCCCCCCATTACGTCATGCTTCAGAAATGTGGAAAATGGTCCGTTTTCAAATGTTTTATTTTTGAACGTCAGTTCACATTTGTAGGTGGATCATCAGTGTTAGAGCTAAAATTAGCATGTTTAAAGTGATTTTCATGCTTCCAGGGGCCCAAAACACAAGATTTATGGAATGGTTAAAAGTGCATGAAAATGGCCAATTTACTCACTCTGAGTTCTCAAAAAGGGTTTCTTCACCCCGGGAAGTTAATTAAATACCATTTGGAGGCATTTAATGTTCGAGCAAAAACGGCTGATTTTTGACAAAAGAGATAACACCCCCCCATTACGTCATGCTTCAGAAATGTGGAAAATGGTCCGTTTTCAAATGTTTTATTTTTGAACGTCAGTTCACATTTGTAGGTGGATCATCAGTGTTAGAGCTAAAATTAGCATGTTTAACGTGATTTTCATGCTTCCAGGGGCTCGGGAAGTTAATTAAATACCATTTGGAGGCATTTAATGTTAGAGCAAAAACGGCTGATTTTCGACAAAAGAGATAACACCCCCCCATTACGTCATGCTTCAGAAATGTGGAAAATGGTCCGTTTTCAAATGTTTTATTTTTGAACGTCAGTTCACATTTGTAGGTGGATCATCAGTGTTAGAGCTAAAATTAGCATGTTTAAAGTGATTTTCATGCTTCCAGGGGCTCGGGAAGTTAATTAAATACCATTTGGAGGCATTTAATGTTCGAGCAAAAACGGCTGATTTTCGACAAAAGAGATAACACCCCCCCATTACGTCATGCTTCAGAAATGTGGAAAATGGTCCGTTTTCAAATGTTTTATTTTTGAACGTCAGTTCACATTTGTAGGTGGATCATCAGTGTTAGAGCTAAAATTAGCATGTTTAAAGTGATTTTCATGCTTCCAGGGGCTCGGGAAGTTAATTAAATACCATTTGGAGGCATTTAATGTTAGAGCAAAAACGGCTGATTTTCGACAAAAGAGATAACACCCCCCCATTACGTCATGCTTCAGAAATGTGGAAAATGGTCAGTTTTCAAATGTTTTATTTTTGAACGTCAGTTCACATTTGTAGGTGGATCATCAGTGTTAGAGCTAAAATTAGCATGTTTAAAGTGATTTTCATGCTTCCAGGGGCCCAAAACACAAGATTTATGGAATGGTTAAAAGTGCATGAAAATGGCCAATTTACTCACTCTGAGTTCTCAAAAAGGGTTTCTTCACCCCGGGAAGTTAATTAAATACCATTTGGAGGCATTTAATGTTCGAGCAAAAACGGCTGATTTTCGACAAAAGAGATAACACCCCCCCATTACGTCATGCTTCAGAAATGTGGAAAATGGTCCGTTTTCAAATGTTTTATTTTTGAACGTCAGTTCACATTTGTAGGTGGATCATCAGTGTTAGAGCTAAAATTAGCGTGTTTAAAGTGATTTTCATGCTTCCAGGGGCTCGGGAAGTTAATTAAATACCATTTGGAGGCATTTAATGTTCGAGCAAAAACGGCTGATTTTCGACAAAAGAGATAACACCCCCCATTACGTCATGCTTCAGAAATGTGGAAAATGGTCCGTTTTCAAATGTTTTATTTTTGAACGTCAGTTCACATTTGTAGGTGGATCATCAGTGTTAGAGCTAAAATTAGCATGTTTAAAGTAATTTTCATGCTTCCAGGGGCTCGAGAAGTTAATTAAATACCATTTGGAGGCATTTAATGTTAGAGCAAAAACGGCTGATTTTCGACAAAAGAGATAACACCCCCCATTACGTCATGCTTCAGAAATGTGGAAAATGGTCCGTTTTCAAATGTTTTATTTTTGAACGTCAGTTCACATTTGTAGGTGGATCATCAGTGTTAGAGCTAAAATTAGCATGTTTAAAGTGATTTTCATGCTTCCAGGGGCCCAAAACACAAGATTTATGGAATGGTTAAAAGTGCATGAAAATGGCCAATTTACTCACTCTGAGTTCTCAAAAAGGGTTTCTTCACCCCGGGAAGTTAATTAAATACCATTTGGAGGCATTTAATGTTCGAGCAAAAACGGCTGATTTTCGACAAAAGAGATAACACCCCCCCATTACGTCATGCTTCAGAAATGTGGAAAATGGTCCGTTTTCAAATGTTTTATTTTTGAACGTCAGTTCACATTTGTAGGTGGATCATCAGTGTTAGAGCTAAAATTAGCATGTTTAAAGTGATTTTCATGCTTCCAGGGGCCCAAAACACAAGATTTATGGAATGGTTAAAAGTGCATGAAAATGGCCAATTTACTCACTCTGAGTTCTCAAAAAGGGTTTCTTCACCCCGGGAAGTTAATTAAATACCATTTGGAGGCATTTAATGTTCGAGCAAAAACGGCTGATTTTCGACAAAAGAGATAACACCCCCCCATTACGTCATGCTTCAGAAATGTGGAAAATGGTCCGTTTTCAAATGTTTTATTTTTGAACGTCAGTTCACATTTGTAGGCGGATCATCAGTGTTAGAGCTAAAATTAGCATGTTTAAAGTGATTTTCATGCTTCCAGGGGCTCGGGAAGTTAATTAAATACCATTTGGAGGCATTTAATGTTCGAGCAAAAACGGCTGATTTTCGACAAAAGAGATAACACCCCCCCATTACGTCATGCTTCAGAAATGTGGAAAATGGTCCGTTTTCAAATGTTTTATTTTTGAACGTCAGTTCACATTTGTAGGTGGATCATCAGTGTTAGAGCTAAAATTAGCATGTTTAAAGTGATTTTCATGCTTCCAGGGGCCCAAAACACAAGATTTATGGAATGGTTAAAAGTGCATGAAAATGGCCAATTTACTCACTCTGAGTTCTCAAAAAGGGTTTCTTCACCCCGGGAAGTTAATTAAATACCATTTGGAGGCATTTAATGTTCGAGCAAAAACGGCTGATTTTCGACAAAAGAGATAACACCCCCCCATTACGTCATGCTTCAGAAATGTGGAAAATGGTCCGTTTTCAAATGTTTTATTTTTGAACGTCAGTTCACATTTGTAGGTGGATCATCAGTGTTAGAGCTAAAATTAGCATGTTTAAAGTGATTTTCATGCTTCCAGGGGCTCGGGAAGTTAATTAAATACCATTTGGAGGCATTTAATGTTCGAGCAAAAACGGCCGATTTTCGACAAAAGAGATAACACCCCCCCATTACGTCATGCTTCAGAAATGTGGAAAATGGTCCGTTTTCAAATGTTTTATTTTTGAACGTCAGTTCACATTTGTAGGTGGATCATCAGTGTTAGAGCTAAAATTAGCATGTTTAAAGTGATTTTCATGCTTCTTGGGGCCCAAAACACAAGATTTATGGAATGGTTAAAAGTGCATGAAAATGGCCAATTTACTCACTCTGAGTTCTCAAAAAGGGTTTCTTCACCCCGGGAAGTTAATTAAATACCATTTGGAGGCATTTAATGTTCGAGCAAAAACGGCTGATTTTCGACAAAAGAGATAACACCCCCCCATTACGTCATGCTTCAGAAATGTGGAAAATGGTCCGTTTTCAAATGTTTTATTTTTGAACGTCAGTTCACATTTGTAGGTGGATCATCAGTGTTAGAGCTAAAATTAGCATGTTTAAAGTGATTTTCATGCTTCCAGGGGCCCAAAACACAAGATTTATGGAATGGTTAAAAGTGCATGAAAATGGCCAATTTACTCACTCTGAGTTCTCAAAAAGGGTTTCTTCACCCCGGGAAGTTAATTAAATACCATTTGGAGGCATTTAATGTTCGAGCAAAAACGGCTGATTTTTGACAAAAGAGATAACACCCCCCCATTACGTCATGCTTCAGAAATGTGGAAAATGGTCCGTTTTCAAATGTTTTATTTTTGAACGTCAGTTCACATTTGTAGGTGGATCATCAGTGTTAGAGCTAAAATTAGCATGTTTAACGTGATTTTCATGCTTCCAGGGGCTCGGGAAGTTAATTAAATACCATTTGGAGGCATTTAATGTTAGAGCAAAAACGGCTGATTTTCGACAAAAGAGATAACACCCCCCCATTACGTCATGCTTCAGAAATGTGGAAAATGGTCCGTTTTCAAATGTTTTATTTTTGAACGTCAGTTCACATTTGTAGGTGGATCATCAGTGTTAGAGCTAAAATTAGCATGTTTAAAGTGATTTTCATGCTTCCAGGGGCTCGGGAAGTTAATTAAATACCATTTGGAGGCATTTAATGTTCGAGCAAAAACGGCTGATTTTCGACAAAAGAGATAACACCCCCCCATTACGTCATGCTTCAGAAATGTGGAAAATGGTCCGTTTTCAAATGTTTTATTTTTGAACGTCAGTTCACATTTGTAGGTGGATCATCAGTGTTAGAGCTAAAATTAGCATGTTTAAAGTGATTTTCATGCTTCCAGGGGCTCGGGAAGTTAATTAAATACCATTTGGAGGCATTTAATGTTAGAGCAAAAACGGCTGATTTTCGACAAAAGAGATAACACCCCCCCCATTACGTCATGCTTCAGAAATGTGGAAAATGGTCAGTTTTCAAATGTTTTATTTTTGAACGTCAGTTCACATTTGTAGGTGGATCATCAGTGTTAGAGCTAAAATTAGCATGTTTAAAGTGATTTTCATGCTTCCAGGGGCCCAAAACACAAGATTTATGGAATGGTTAAAAGTGCATGAAAATGGCCAATTTACTCACTCTGAGTTCTCAAAAAGGGTTTCTTCACCCCGGGAAGTTAATTAAATACCATTTGGAGGCATTTAATGTTCGAGCAAAAACGGCTGATTTTCGACAAAAGAGATAACACCCCCCCATTACGTCATGCTTCAGAAATGTGGAAAATGGTCCGTTTTCAAATGTTTTATTTTTGAACGTCAGTTCACATTTGTAGGTGGATCATCAGTGTTAGAGCTAAAATTAGCGTGTTTAAAGTGATTTTCATGCTTCCAGGGGCTCGGGAAGTTAATTAAATACCATTTGGAGGCATTTAATGTTCGAGCAAAAACGGCTGATTTTCGACAAAAGAGATAACACCCCCCATTACGTCATGCTTCAGAAATGTGGAAAATGGTCCGTTTTCAAATGTTTTATTTTTGAACGTCAGTTCACATTTGTAGGTGGATCATCAGTGTTAGAGCTAAAATTAGCATGTTTAAAGTAATTTTCATGCTTCCAGGGGCTCGAGAAGTTAATTAAATACCATTTGGAGGCATTTAATGTTAGAGCAAAAACGGCTGATTTTCGACAAAAGAGATAACACCCCCCATTACGTCATGCTTCAGAAATGTGGAAAATGGTCCGTTTTCAAATGTTTTATTTTTGAACGTCAGTTCACATTTGTAGGTGGATCATCAGTGTTAGAGCTAAAATTAGCATGTTTAAAGTGATTTTCATGCTTCCAGGGGCCCAAAACACAAGATTTATGGAATGGTTAAAAGTGCATGAAAATGGCCAATTTACTCACTCTGAGTTCTCAAAAAGGGTTTCTTCACCCCGGGAAGTTAATTAAATACCATTTGGAGGCATTTAATGTTCGAGCAAAAACGGCTGATTTTCGACAAAAGAGATAACACCCCCCCATTACGTCATGCTTCAGAAATGTGGAAAATGGTCCGTTTTCAAATGTTTTATTTTTGAACGTCAGTTCACATTTGTAGGTGGATCATCAGTGTTAGAGCTAAAATTAGCATGTTTAAAGTGATTTTCATGCTTCCAGGGGCCCAAAACACAAGATTTATGGAATGGTTAAAAGTGCATGAAAATGGCCAATTTACTCACTCTGAGTTCTCAAAAAGGGTTTCTTCACCCCGGGAAGTTAATTAAATACCATTTGGAGGCATTTAATGTTCGAGCAAAAACGGCTGATTTTCGACAAAAGAGATAACACCCCCCCATTACGTCATGCTTCAGAAATGTGGAAAATGGTCCGTTTTCAAATGTTTTATTTTTGAACGTCAGTTCACATTTGTAGGCGGATCATCAGTGTTAGAGCTAAAATTAGCATGTTTAAAGTGATTTTCATGCTTCCAGGGGCTCGGGAAGTTAATTAAATACCATTTGGAGGCATTTAATGTTCGAGCAAAAACGGCTGATTTTCGACAAAAGAGATAACACCCCCCCATTACGTCATGCTTCAGAAATGTGGAAAATGGTCCGTTTTCAAATGTTTTATTTTTGAACGTCAGTTCACATTTGTAGGTGGATCATCAGTGTTAGAGCTAAAATTAGCATGTTTAAAGTGATTTTCATGCTTCCAGGGGCCCAAAACACAAGATTTATGGAATGGTTAAAAGTGCATGAAAATGGCCAATTTACTCACTCTGAGTTCTCAAAAAGGGTTTCTTCACCCCGGGAAGTTAATTAAATACCATTTGGAGGCATTTAATGTTCGAGCAAAAACGGCTGATTTTCGACAAAAGAGATAACACCCCCTCATTACGTCATGCTTCAGAAATGTGGAAAATGGTCCGTTTTCAAATGTTTTATTTTTGAACGTCAGTTCACATTTGTAGGTGGATCATCAGTGTTAGAGCTAAAATTAGCATGTTTAAAGTGATTTTCATGCTTCCAGGGGCTCGGGAAGTTAATTAAATACCATTTGGAGGCATTTAATGTTCGAGCAAAAACGGCTGATTTTCGACAAAAGAGATAACACCCCCCCATTACGTCATGCTTCAGAAATGTGGAAAATGGTCCGTTTTCAAATGTTTTATTTTTGAACGTCAGTTCACATTTGTAGGTGGATCATCAGTGTTAGAGCTAAAATTAGCATGTTTAAAGTGATTTTCATGCTTCTTGGGGCCCAAAACACAAGATTTATGGAATGGTTAAAAGTGCATGAAAATGGCCAATTTACTCACTCTGAGTTCTCAAAAAGGGTTTCTTCACCCCGGGAAGTTAATTAAATACCATTTGGAGGCATTTAATGTTCGAGCAAAAACGGCTGATTTTCGACAAAAGAGATAACACCCCCCCATTACGTCATGCTTCAGAAATGTGGAAAATGGGCAGTTTTCAAATGTTTTATTTTTGAACGTCAGTTCACATTTGTAGGTGGATCATCAGTGTTAGAGCTAAAATTAGCATGTTTAAAGTGATTTTCATGCTTCCAGGGGCTCGGGAAGTTAATTAAATACCATTTGGAGGCATTTAATGTTCGAGCAAAAACGGCTGATTTTCGACAAAAGAGATAACACCCCCCCATTACGTCATGCTTCAGAAATGTGGAAAATGGTCCGTTTTCAAATGTTTTATTTTTGAACGTCAGTTCACATTTGTAGGTGGATCATCAGTGTTAGAGCTAAAATTAGCATGTTTAAAGTGATTTTCATGCTTCCAGGGGCCCAAACACAAGATTTATGGAATGGTTAAAAGTGCATGAAAATGGCCAATTTACTCACTCTGAGTTCTCAAAAAGGGTTTCTTCACCCCGGGAAGTTAATTAAATACCATTTGGAGGCATTTAATGTTCGAGCAAAAACGGCTGATTTTCGACAAAAGAGATAACACCCCCCCATTACGTCATGCTTCAGAAATGTGGAAAATGGTCCGTTTTCAAATGTTTTATTTTTGAACGTCAGTTCACATTTGTAGGTGGATCATCAGTGTTAGAGCTAAAATTAGCATGTTTAAAGTGATTTTCATGCTTCCAGGGGCCCAAAACACAAGATTTATGGAATGGTTAAAAGTGCATGAAAATGGCCAATTTACTCACTCTGAGTTCTCAAAAAGGGTTTCTTCACCCCGGGAAGTTAATTAAATACCATTTGGAGGCATTTAATGTTCGAGCAAAAACGGCAGATTTTCGACAAAAGAGATAACACCCCCCCATTACGTCATGCTTTAGAAATGTGGAAAATGGTCCGTTTTCAAATGTTTTATTTTTGAACGTCAGTTCACATTTGTAGGTGGATCATCAGTGTTAGAGCTAAAATTAGCATGTTTAAAGTGATTTTCATGCTTCCAGGGGCCCAAAACACAAGATTTATGGAATGGTTAAAAGTGCATGAAAATGGCCAATTTACTCACTCTGAGTTCTCAAAAAGGGTTTCTTCACCCCGGGAAGTTAATTAAATACCATTTGGAGGCATTTAATGTTCGAGCAAAAACGGCTGATTTTCGACAAAAGAGATAACACCCCCCCATTACGTCATGCTTCAGAAATGTGGAAAATGGTCCGTTTTCAAATGTTTTATTTTTGAACGTCAGTTCACATTTGTAGGTGGATCATCAGTGTTAGAGCTAAAATTAGCATGTTTAAAGTGATTTTCATGCTTCCAGGGGCCCAAAACACAAGATTTATGGAATGGTTAAAAGTGCATGAAAATGGCCAATTTACTCACTCTGAGTTCTCAAAAAGGGTTTCTTCACCCCGGGAAGTTAATTGAATACCATTTGGAGGCATTTAATGTTCGAGCAAAAACGGCTGATTTTCGACAAAAGAGATAACACCCCCCCATTACGTCATGCTTCAGAAATGTGGAAAATGGTCCGTTTTCAAATGTTTTATTTTTGAACGTCAGTTCACATTTGTAGGTGGATCATCAGTGTTAGAGCTAAAATTAGCATGTTTAAAGTGATTTTCATGCTTCCAGGGGCCCAAAACACAAGATTTATGGAATGGTTAAAAGTGCATGAAAATGGCCAATTTACTCACTCTGAGTTCTCAAAAAGGGTTTCTTCACCCCGGGAAGTTAATTAAATACCATTTGGAGGCATTTAATGTTCGAGCAAAAACGGCTGATTTTCGACAAAAGAGATAACACCCCCCCATTACGTCATGCTTCAGAAATGTGGAAAATGGTCCGTTTTCAAATGTTTTATTTTTGAACGTCAGTTCACATTTGTAGGTGGATCATCAGTGTTAGAGCTAAAATTAGCATGTTTAAAGTGATTTTCATGCTTCCAGGGGCTCGGGAAGTTAATTAAATACCATTTGGAGGCATTTAATGTTCGAGCAAAAACGGCTGATTTTCGACAAAAGAGATAACACCCCCCCATTACGTCATGCTTCAGAAATGTGGAAAATGGTCCGTTTTCAAATGTTTTATTTTTGAACGTCAGTTCACATTTGTAGGTGGATCATCAGTGTTAGAGCTAAAATTAGCATGTTTAAAGTGATTTTCATGCTTCCAGGGGCCCAAAACACAAGATTTATGGAATGGTTAAAAGTGCATGAAAATGGCCAATTTACTCACTCTGAGTTCTCAAAAAGGGTTTCTTCACCCCGGGAAGTTAATTAAATACCATTTGGAGGCATTTAATGTTCGAGCAAAAACGGCAGATTTTCGACAAAAGAGATAACACCCCCCCATTACGTCATGCTTTAGAAATGTGGAAAATGGTCCGTTTTCAAATGTTTTATTTTTGAACGTCAGTTCACATTTGTAGGTGGATCATCAGTGTTAGAGCTAAAATTAGCATGTTTAAAGTGATTTTCATGCTTCCAGGGGCCCAAAACACAAGATTTATGGAATGGTTAAAAGTGCATGAAAATGGCCAATTTACTCACTCTGAGTTCTCAAAAAGGGTTTCTTCACCCCGGGAAGTTAATTAAATACCATTTGGAGGCATTTAATGTTCGAGCAAAAACGGCTGATTTTCGACAAAAGAGATAACACCCCCCCATTACGTCATGCTTCAGAAATGTGGAAAATGGTCCGTTTTCAAATGTTTTATTTTTGAACGTCAGTTCACATTTGTAGGTGGATCATCAGTGTTAGAGCTAAAATTAGCATGTTTAAAGTGATTTTCATGCTTCCAGGGGCCCAAAACACAAGATTTATGGAATGGTTAAAAGTGCATGAAAATGGCCAATTTACTCACTCTGAGTTCTCAAAAAGGGTTTCTTCACCCCGGGAAGTTAATTAAATACCATTTGGAGGCATTTAATGTTCGAGCAAAAACGGCTGATTTTCGACAAAAGAGATAACACCCCCCCATTACGTCATGCTTCAGAAATGTGGAAAATGGTCCGTTTTCAAATGTTTTATTTTTGAACGTCAGTTCACATTTGTAGGTGGATGATCAGTGTTAGAGCTAAAATTAGCATGTTTAAAGTGATTTTCATGCTTCCAGGGGCTCGGGAAGTTAATTAAATACCATTTGGAGGCATTTAATGTTCGAGAAAAAACGGCTGATTTTCGACAAAAGAGATAACACCCCCCCATTACGTCATGCTTCAGAAATGTGGAAAATGGTCCGTTTTCAAATGTTTTATTTTTGAACGTCAGTTCACATTTGTAGGTGGATCATCAGTGTTAGAGCTAAAATTAGCATGTTTAAAGTGATTTTCATGCTTCCAGGGGCTCGGGAAGTTAATTAAATACCATTTGGAGGCATTTAATGTTCGAGCAAAAACGGCTGATTTTCGACAAAAGAGATAACACCCCCCCATTACGTCATGCTTCAGAAATGTGGAAAATGGTCCGTTTTCAAATGTTTTATTTTTGAACGTCAGTTCACATTTGTAGGTGGATCATCAGTGTTAGAGCTAAAATTAGCATGTTTAAAGTGATTTTCATGCTTCCAGGGGCCCAAAACACAAGATTTATGGAATGGTTAAAAGTGCATGAAAATGGCCAATTTACTCACTCTGAGTTCTCAAAAAGGGTTTCTTCACCCCGGGAAGTTAATTAAATACCATTTGGAGGCATTTAATGTTCGAGCAAAAACGGCTGATTTTCGACAAAAGAGATAACACCCCCCCATTACGTCATGCTTCAGAAATGTGGAAAATGGTCCGTTTTCAAATGTTTTATTTTTGAACGTCAGTTCACATTTGTAGGTGGATCATCAGTGTTAGAGCTAAAATTAGCATGTTTAAAGTGATTTTCATGCTTCCAGGGGCCCAAAACACAAGATTTATGGAATGGTTAAAAGTGCATGAAAATGGCCAATTTACTCACTCTGAGTTCTCAAAAAGGGTTTCTTCACCCCGGGAAGTTAATTAAATACCATTTGGAGGCATTTAATGTTCGAGCAAAAACGGCTGATTTTCGACAAAAGAGATAACACCCCCCCATTACGTCATGCTTCAGAAATGTGGAAAATGGTCCGTTTTCAAATGTTTTATTTTTGAACGTCAGTTCACATTTGTAGGTGGATCATCAGTGTTAGAGCTAAAATTAGCATGTTTAAAGTGATTTTCATGCTTCCAGGGGCTCGGGAAGTTAATTAAATACCATTTGGAGGCATTTAATGTTCGAGCAAAAACGGCTGATTTTCGACAAAAGAGATAACACCCCCCATTACGTCATGCTTCAGAAATGTGGAAAATGGTCCGTTTTCAAATGTTTTATTTTTGAACGTCAGTTCACATTTGTAGGTGGATCATCAGTGTTAGAGCTAAAATTAGCATGTTTAAAGTGATTTTCATGCTTCCAGGGGCTCGGGAAGTTAATTAAATACCATTTGGAGGCATTTAATGTTCGAGCAAAAACGGCTGATTTTCGACAAAAGAGATAACACCCCCCATTAGGTCATGCTTCAGAAATGTGGAAAATGGTCCGTTTTCAAATGTTTTATTTTTGAACGTCAGTTCACATTTGTAGGTGGATCATCAGTGTTAGAGCTAAAATTAGCATGTTTAAAGTGATTTTCATGCTTCCAGGGGCTCGGGAAGTTAATTAAATACCATTTGGAGGCATTTAATGTTCGAGCAAAAACGGCTGATTTTCGACAAAAGAGATAACACCCCCCCATTACGTCATGCTTCAGAAATGTGGAAAATGGTCCGTTTTCAAATGTTTTATTTTTGAACGTCAGTTCACATTTGTAGGTGGATCATCAGTGTTAGAGCTAAAATTAGCATGTTTAAAGTGATTTTCATGCTTCCAGGGGCCCAAAACACAAGATTTATGGAATGGTTAAAAGTGCATGAAAATGGCCAATTTACTCACTCTGAGTTCTCAAAAAGGGTTTCTTCACCCCGGGAAGTTAATTAAATACCATTTGGAGGCATTTAATGTTAGAGCAAAAACGGCTGATTTTCGACAAAAGAGATAACACCCCCCCATTACGTCATGCTTCAGAAATGTGGAAAATGGTCCGTTTTCAAATGTTTTATTTTTGAACGTCAGTTCACATTTGTAGGTGGATCATCAGTGTTAGAGCTAAAATTAGCATGTTTAAAGTGATTTTCATGCTTCCAGGGGCCCAAAACACAAGATTTATGGAATGGTTAAAAGTGCATGAAAATGGCCAATTTACTCACTCTGAGTTCTCAAAAAGGGTTTCTTCACCCCGGGAAGTTAATTAAATACCATTTGGAGGCATTTAATGTTCGAGCAAAAACGGCTGATTTTTGACAAAAGAGATAACACCCCCCCATTACGTCATGCTTCAGAAATGTGGAAAATGGTCCGTTTTCAAATGTTTTATTTTTGAACGTCAGTTCACATTTGTAGGTGGATCATCAGTGTTAGAGCTAAAATTAGCATGTTTAACGTGATTTTCATGCTTCCAGGGGCTCGGGAAGTTAATTAAATACCATTTGGAGGCATTTAATGTTAGAGCAAAAACGGCTGATTTTCGACAAAAGAGATAACACCCCCCCATTACGTCATGCTTCAGAAATGTGGAAAATGGTCCGTTTTCAAATGTTTTATTTTTGAACGTCAGTTCACATTTGTAGGTGGATCATCAGTGTTAGAGCTAAAATTAGCATGTTTAAAGTGATTTTCATGCTTCCAGGGGCTCGGGAAGTTAATTAAATACCATTTGGAGGCATTTAATGTTCGAGCAAAAACGGCTGATTTTCGACAAAAGAGATAACACCCCCCCATTACGTCATGCTTCAGAAATGTGGAAAATGGTCCGTTTTCAAATGTTTTATTTTTGAACGTCAGTTCACATTTGTAGGTGGATCATCAGTGTTAGAGCTAAAATTAGCATGTTTAAAGTGATTTTCATGCTTCCAGGGGCTCGGGAAGTTAATTAAATACCATTTGGAGGCATTTAATGTTCGAGCAAAAACGGCTGATTTTCGACAAAAGAGATAACACCCCCCCATTACGTCATGCTTCAGAAATGTGGAAAATGGTCCGTTTTCAAATGTTTTATTTTTGAACGTCAGTTCACATTTGTAGGTGGATCATCAGTGTTAGAGCTAAAATTAGCATGTTTAAAGTGATTTTCATGCTTCCAGGGGCTCGGGAAGTTAATTAAATACCATTTGGAGGCATTTAATGTTCGAGCAAAAACGGCTGATTTTCGACAAAAGAGATAACACCCCCCCATTACGTCATGCTTCAGAAATGTGGAAAATGGTCCGTTTTCAAATGTTTTATTTTTGAACGTCAGTTCACATTTGTAGGTGGATCATCAGTGTTAGAGCTAAAATTAGCATGTTTAAAGTGATTTTCATGCTTCCAGGGGCTCGGAAGTTAATTAAATACCATTTGGAGGCATTTAATGTTCGAGCAAAAACGGCTGACTTTCGACAAAAGAGATAACACCCCCCCATTACGTCATGCTTCAGAAATGTGGAAAATGGTCCCTTTTCAAATGTTTTATTTTTGAACGTCAGTTCACATTTGTAGGTGGATCATCAGTGTTAGAGCTAAAATTAGCATGTTTAAAGTGATTTTCATGCTTCCAGGGGCTCGGGAAGTTAATTAAATACCATTTGGAGGCATTTAATGTTCGAGCAAAAACGGCTGATTTTCGACAAAAGAGATAACACCCCCCCATTACGTCATGCTTCAGAAATGTGGAAAATGGTCCGTTTTCAAATGTTTTATTTTTGAACGTCAGTTCACATTTGTAGGTGGATCATCAGTGTTAGAGCTAAAATTAGCATGTTTAAAGTGATTTTCATGCTTCCAGGGGCTCGGGAAGTTAATTAAATACCATTTGGAGGCATTTAATGTTAGAGCAAAAACGGCTGATTTTCGACAAAAGAGATAACACCCCCCCATTACGTCATGCTTCAGAAATGTGGAAAATGGTCCGTTTTCAAATGTTTTATTTTTGAACGTCAGTTCACATTTGTAGGTGGATCATCAGTGTTAGAGCTAAAATTAGCATGTTTAAAGTGATTTTCATGCTTCCAGGGGCTCGGGAAGTTAATTAAATACCATTTGGAGGCATTTAATGTTCGAGCAAAAACGGCTGATTTTCGACAAAAGAGATAACACCCCCCCATTACGTCATGCTTCAGAAATGTGGAAAATGGTCCGTTTTCAAATGTTTTATTTTTGAACGTCAGTTCACATTTGTAGGTGGATCATCAGTGTTAGAGCTAAAATTAGCATGTTTAAAGTGATTTTCATGCTTCCAGGGGCTCGGGAAGTTAATTAAATACCATTTGGAGGCATTTAATGTTAGAGCAAAAACGGCTGATTTTCGACAAAAGAGATAACACCCCCCCATTACGTCATGCTTCAGAAATGTGGAAAATGGTCCGTTTTCAAATGTTTTATTTTTGAACGTCAGTTCACATTTGTAGGTGGATCATCAGTGTTAGAGCTAAAATTAGCATGTTTAAAGTGATTTTCATGCTTCCAGGGGCTCGGGAAGTTATTTAAATACCATTTGGAGGCATTTAATGTTCGAGCAAAAACGGCTGATTTTCGACAAAAGAGATAAACCCCCCCATTACGTCATGCTTCAGAAATGTGGAAAATGGTCCGTTTTCAAATGTTTTATTTTTGAACGTCAGTTCACATTTGTAGGTGGATCATCAGTGTTAGAGCTAAAATTAGCATGTTTAAAGTGATTTTCATGCTTCCAGGGGCTCGGGAAGTTAATTAAATACCATTTGGAGGCATTTAATGTTCGAGCAAAAACGGCTGATTTTCGACAAAAGAGATAACACCCACCCATTACGTCATGCTTCAGAAATGTGGAAAATGGTCCGTTTTCAAATGTTTTATTTTTGAACGTCAGTTCACATTTGTAGGTGGATCATCAGTGTTAGAGCTAAAATTAGCATGTTTAAAGTGATTTTCATGCTTCCAGGGGCTCGGGAAGTTAATTAAATACCATTTGGAGGCATTTAATGTTCGAGCAAAAACGGCTGATTTTCGACAAAAGAGATAACACCCCCCCATTACGTCATGCTTCAGAAATGTGGAAAATGGTCCGTTTTCAAATGTTTTATTTTTGAACGTCAGTTCACATTTGTAGGTGGATCATCAGTGTTAGAGCTAAAATTAGCATGTTTAAAGTGATTTTCATGCTTCCAGGGGCCCAAAACACAAGATTTATGGAATGGTTAAAAGTGCATGAAAATGGCCAATTTACTCACTCTGAGTTCTCAAAAAGGGTTTCTTCACCCCGGGAAGTTAATTAAATACCATTTGGAGGCATTTAATGTTCGAGCAAAAACGGCTGATTTTCGACAAAAGAGATAACACCCCCCCATTACGTCATGCTTCAGAAATGTGGAAAATGGTCCGTTTTCAAATGTTTTATTTTTGAACGTCAGTTCACATTTGTAGGTGGATCATCAGTGTTAGAGCTAAAATTAGCATGTTTAAAGTGATTTTCATGCTTCCAGGGGCCCAAAACACAAGATTTATGGAATGGTTAAAAGTGCATGAAAATGGCCAATTTACTCACTCTGAGTTCTCAAAAAGGGTTTCTTCACCCGGGAAGTTAATTAAATACCATTTGGAGGCATTTAATGTTCGAGCAAAAACGGCTGATTTTCGACAAAAGAGATAACACCCCCCCATTACGTCATGCTTCAGAAATGTGGAAAATGGTCCGTTTTCAAATGTTTTATTTTTGAACGTCAGTTCACATTTGTAGGTGGATCATCAGTGTTAGAGCTAAAATTAGCATGTTTAAAGTGATTTTCATGCTTCTTGGGGCCCAAAACACAAGATTTATGGAATGGTTAAAAGTGCATGAAAATGGCCAATTTACTCACTCTGAGTTCTCAAAAAGGGTTTCTTCACCCCGGGAAGTTAATTAAATACCATTTGGAGGCATTTAATGTTCGAGCAAAAACGGCTGATTTTCGACAAAAGAGATAACACCCCCCATTACGTCATGCTTCAGAAATGTGGAAAATGGTCCGTTTTCAAATGTTTTATTTTTGAACGTCAGTTCACGTTTGTAGGTGAATCATCAGTGTTAGAGCTAAAATTAGCATGTTTAAAGTGATTTTCATGCTTCCAGGGGCTCGGGAAGTTAATTAAATACCATTTGGAGGCATTTAATGTTAGAGCAAAAACGGCTGATTTTCGACAAAAGAGATAACACCCCCCCATTACGTCATGCTTCAGAAATGTGGAAAATGGTCCGTTTTCAAATGTTTTATTTTTGAACGTCAGTTCACATTTGTAGGTGGATCATCAGTGTTAGAGCTAAAATTAGCATGTTTAAAGTGATTTTCATGCTTCCAGGGGCTCGGGAAGTTAATTAAATACCATTTGGAGGCATTTAATGTTCGAGCAAAAACGGCTGATTTTCGACAAAAGAGATAACACCCCCCCATTACGTCATGCTTCAGAAATGTGGAAAATGGTCCGTTTTCAAATGTTTTATTTTTGAACGTCAGTTCACATTTGTAGGTGGATCATCAGTGTTAGAGCTAAAATTAGCATGTTTAAAGTGATTTTCATGCTTCCAGGGGCCCAAACACAAGATTTATGGAATGGTTAAAAGTGCATGAAAATGGCCAATTTACTCACTCTGAGTTCTCAAAAAGGGTTTCTTCACCCCGGGAAGTTAATTAAATACCATTTGGAGGCATTTAATGTTCGAGCAAAAACGGCTGATTTTCGACAAAAGAGATAACACCCCCCCATTACGTCATGCTTCAGAAATGTGGAAAATGGTCCGTTTTCAAATGTTTTATTTTTGAACGTCAGTTCACATTTGTAGGTGGATCATCAGTGTTAGAGCTAAAATTAGCATGTTTAAAGTGATTTTCATGCTTCCAGGGGCTCGGGAAGTTAATTAAATACCATTTGGAGGCATTTAATGTTCGAGCAAAAACGGCTGATTTTCGACAAAAGAGATAACACCCCCCCATTACGTCATGCTTCAGAAATGTGGAAAATGGTCCGTTTTCAAATGTTTTATTTTTGAACGTCAGTTCACATTTGTAGGTGGATCATCAGTGTTAGAGCTAAAATTAGCATGTTTAAAGTGATTTTCATGCTTCCAGGGGCCCAAAACACAAGATTTATGGAATGGTTAAAAGTGCATGAAAATGGCCAATTTACTCACTCTGGGTTCTTAAAAAGGGTTTCTTCACCCCGGGAAGTTAATTAAATACCATTTGGAGGCATTTAATGTTCGAGCAAAAACGGCTGATTTTCGACAAAAGAGATAACACCCCCCCATTACGTCATGCTTTAGAAATGTGGAAAATGGTCCGTTTTCAAATGTTTTATTTTTGAACGTCAGTTCACATTTGTAGGTGGATCATCAGTGTTAGAGCTAAAATTAGCATGTTTAAAGTGATTTTCATGCTTCCAGGGGCTCGGGAAGTTAATTAAATACCATTTGGAGGCATTTAATGTTCGAGCAAAAACGGCTGATTTTCGACAAAAGAGATAACACCCCCCCATTACGTCATGCTTCAGAAATGTGGAAAATGGTCCGTTTTCAAATGTTTTATTTTTGAACGTCAGTTCACATTTGTAGGTGGATCATCAGTGTTAGAGCTAAAATTAGCATGTTTAAAGTGATTTTCATGCTTCCAGGGGCCCAAAACACAAGATTTATGGAATGGTTAAAAGTGCATGAAAATGGCCAATTTACTCACTCTGAGTTCTCAAAAAGGGTTTCTTCACCCCGGGAAGTTAATTAAATACCATTTGGAGGCATTTAATGTTCGAGCAAAAACGGCTGATTTTCGACAAAAGAGATAACACCCCCCCATTACGTCATGCTTCAGAAATGTGGAAAATGGTCCGTTTTCAAATGTTTTATTTTTGAACGTCAGTTCACATTTGTAGGTGGATCATCAGTGTTAGAGCTAAAATTAGCATGTTTAAAGTGATTTTCATGCTTCCAGGGGCCCAAAACACAAGATTTATGGAATGGTTAAAAGTGCATGAAAATGGCCAATTTACTCACTCTGAGTTCTCAAAAAGGGTTTCTTCACCCCGGGAAGTTAATTAAATACCATTTGGAGGCATTTAATGTTCGAGCAAAAACGGCTGATTTTCGACAAAAGAGATAACACCCCCCCATTACGTCATGCTTCAGAAATGTGGAAAATGGTCCGTTTTCAAATGTTTTATTTTTGAACGTCAGTTCACATTTGTAGGTGGATCATCAGTGTTAGAGCTAAAATTAGCGTGTTTAAAGTGATTTTCATGCTTCCAGGGGCTCGGGAAGTTAATTAAATACCATTTGGAGGCATTTAATGTTCGAGCAAAAACGGCTGATTTTCGACAAAAGAGATAACACCCCCCCATTACGTCATGCTTCAGAAATGTGGAAAATGGTCCGTTTTCAAATGTTTTATTTTTGAATGTCAGTTCACATTTGTAGGTGGATCATCAGTGTTAGAGCTAAAATTAGCATGTTTAAAGTGATTTTCATGCTTCCAGGGGCCCAAAACACAAGATTTATGGAATGGTTAAAAGTGCATGAAAATGGCCAATTTACTCACTCTGAGTTCTCAAAAAGGGTTTCTTCACCCCGGGAAGTTAATTAAATACCATTTGGAGGCATTTAATGTTAGAGCAAAAACGGCTGATTTTCGACAAAAGAGATAACACCCCCCCATTACGTCATGCTTCAGAAATGTGGAAAATGGTCCGTTTTCAAATGTTTTATTTTTGAACGTCAGTTCACATTTGTAGGTGGATCATCAGTGTTAGAGCTAAAATTAGCATGTTTAAAGTGATTTTCATGCTTCCAGGGGCCCAAAACACAAGATTTATGGAATGGTTAAAAGTGCATGAAAATGGCCAATTTACTCACTCTGAGTTCTCAAAAAGGGTTTCTTCACCCCGGGAAGTTAATTAAATACCATTTGGAGGCATTTAATGTTCGAGCAAAAACGGCTGATTTTCGACAAAAGAGATAACACCCCCCCATTACGTCATGCTTCAGAAATGTGGAAAATGGTCCGTTTTCAAATGTTTTATTTTTGAACGTCAGTTCACATTTGTAGGTGGATCATCAGTGTTAGAGCTAAAATTAGCATGTTTAAAGTGATTTTCATGCTTCCAGGGGCCCAAAACACAAGATTTATGGAATGGTTAAAAGTGCATGAAAATGGCCAATTTACTCACTCTGAGTTCTCAAAAAGGGTTTCTTCACCCCGGGAAGTTAATTAAATACCATTTGGAGGCATTTAATGTTAGAGCAAAAACGGCTGATGTTCGACAAAAGAGATAACACCCCCCCATTACGTCATGCTTTAGAAATGTGGAAAATGGTCAGTTTTCAAATGTTTTATTTTTGAACGTCAGTTCACATTTGTAGGTGGATCATCAGTGTTAGAGCTAAAATTAGCATGTTTAAAGTGATTTTCATGCTTCCAGGGGCCCAAAACACAAGATTTATGGAATGGTTAAAAGTGCATGAAAATGGCCAATTTACTCACTCTGAGTTCTCAAAAAGGGTTTCTTCACCCCGGGAAGTTAATTAAATACCATTTGGAGGCATTTAATGTTTGAGCAAAAACGGCTGATTTTCGACAAAAGAGATAACACCCCCCCATTACGTCATGCTTTAGAAATGTGGAAAATGGTCCGTTTTCAAATGTTTTATTTTTGAACGTCAGTTCACATTTGTAGGTGGATCATCAGTGTTAGAGCTAAAATTAGCATGTTTAAAGTGATTTTCATGCTTCCAGGGGCCCAAAACACAAGATTTATGGAATGGTTAAAAGTGCATGAAAATGGCCAATTTACTCACTCTGAGTTCTCAAAAAGGGTTTCTTCACCCCGGGAAGTTAATTAAATACCATTTGGAGGCATTTAATGTTCGAGCAAAAACGGCTGATTTTCGACAAAAGAGATAACACCCCCCCATTACGTCATGCTTCAGAAATGTGGAAAATGGTCCGTTTTCAAATGTTTTATTTTTGAACGTCAGTTCACATTTGTAGGTGGATCATCAGTGTTAGAGCTAAAATTAGCATGTTTAAAGTGATTTTCATGCTTCCAGGGGCTCGGGAAGTTAATTAAATACCATTTGGAGGCATTTAATGTTCGAGCAAAAACGGCTGATTTTCGACAAAAGAGATAACACCCCCCCATTACGTCATGCTTCAGAAATGTGGAAAATGGTCCGTTTTCAAATGTTTTATTTTTGAACGTCAGTTCACATTTGTAGGCGGATCATCAGTGTTAGAGCTAAAATTAGCATGTTTAAAGTGATTTTCATGCTTCCAGGGGCTCGGGAAGTTAATTAAATACCATTTGGAGGCATTTAATGTTCGAGCAAAAACGGCTGATTTTCGACAAAAGAGATAACACCCCCCCATTACGTCATGCTTCAGAAATGTGGAAAATGGTCCGTTTTCAAATGTTTTATTTTTGAACGTCAGTTCACATTTGTAGGTGGATCATCAGTGTTAGAGCTAAAATTAGCATGTTTAAAGTGATTTTCATGCTTCCAGGGGCCCAAAACACAAGATTTATGGAATGGTTAAAAGTGCATGAAAATGGCCAATTTACTCACTCTGAGTTCTCAAAAAGGGTTTCTTCACCCCGGGAAGTTAATTAAATACCATTTGGAGGCATTTAATGTTCGAGCAAAAACGGCTGATTTTCGACAAAAGAGATAACACCCCCCCATTACGTCATGCTTCAGAAATGTGGAAAATGGTCCGTTTTCAAATGTTTTATTTTTGAACGTCAGTTCACATTTGTAGGTGGATCATCAGTGTTAGAGCTAAAATTAGCAGGTTTAAAGTGATTTTCATGCTTCCAGGGGCTCGGGAAGTTAATTAAATACCATTTGGAGGCATTTAATGTTCGAGCAAAAACGGCTGATTTTCGACAAAAGAGATAACACCCCCCCATTACGTCATGCTTCAGAAATGTGGAAAATGGTCCGTTTTCAAATGTTTTATTTTTGAACGTCAGTTCACATTTGTAGGTGGATCATCAGTGTTAGAGCTAAAATTAGCATGTTTAAAGTGATTTTCATGCTTCTTGGGGCCCAAAACACAAGATTTATGGAATGGTTAAAAGTGCATGAAAATGGCCAATTTACTCACTCTGAGTTCTCAAAAAGGGTTTCTTCACCCCGGGAAGTTAATTAAATACCATTTGGAGGCATTTAATGTTCGAGCAAAAATGGCTGATTTTCGACAAAAGAGATAACACCCCCCCATTACGTCATGCTTCAGAAATGTGGAAAATGGGCAGTTTTCAAATGTTTTATTTTTGAACGTCAGTTCACATTTGTAGGTGGATCATCAGTGTTAGAGCTAAAATTAGCATGTTTAAAGTGATTTTCATGCTTCCAGGGGCTCGGGAAGTTAATTAAATACCATTTGGAGGCATTTAATGTTCGAGCAAAAACGGCTGATTTTCGACAAAAGAGATAACACCCCCCCATTACGTCATGCTTCAGAAATGTGGAAAATGGTCCGTTTTCAAATGTTTTATTTTTGAACGTCAGTTCACATTTGTAGGTGGATCATCAGTGTTAGAGCTAAAATTAGCATGTTTAAAGTGATTTTCATGCTTCCAGGGGCCCAAACACAAGATTTATGGAATGGTTAAAAGTGCATGAAAATGGCCAATTTACTCACTCTGAGTTCTCAAAAAGGGTTTCTTCACCCCGGGAAGTTAATTAAATACCATTTGGAGGCATTTAATGTTCGAGCAAAAACGGCTGATTTTCGACAAAAGAGATAACACCCCCCCATTAAGTCATGCTTCAGAAATGTGGAAAATGGTCCGTTTTCAAATGTTTTATTTTTGAACGTCAGTTCACATTTGTAGGTGGATCATCAGTGTTAGAGCTAAAATTAGCATGTTTAAAGTGATTTTCATGCTTCCAGGGGCCCAAAACACAAGATTTATGGAATGGTTAAAAGTGCATGAAAATGGCCAATTTACTCACTCTGAGTTCTCAAAAAGGGTTTCTTCACCCCGGGAAGTTAATTAAATACCATTTGGAGGCATTTAATGTTAGAGCAAAAACGGCTGATTTTCGACAAAAGAGATAACACCCCCCCATTACGTCATGCTTCAGAAATTTGGAAAATGGTCCGTTTTCAAATGTTTTATTTTTGAACGTCAGTTCACATTTGTAGGTGGATCATCAGTGTTAGAGCTAAAATTAGCATGTTTAAAGTGATTTTCATGCTTCCAGGGGCTCGGGAAGTTAATTAAATACCATTTGGAGGCATTTAATGTTAGAGCAAAAACGGCTGATTTTCGACAAAAGAGATAACACCCCCCCATTACGTCATGCTTCAGAAATGTGGAAAATGGTCCGTTTTCAAATGTTTTATTTTTGAACGTCAGTTCACATTTGTAGGTGGATCATCAGTGTTAGAGCTAAAATTAGCATGTTTAAAGTGATTTTCATGCTTCCAGGGGCTCGGGAAGTTAATTAAATACCATTTGGAGGCATTTAATGTTCGAGCAAAAACGGCTGATTTTCGACAAAAGAGATAACACCCCCCCATTACGTCATGCTTCAGAAATGTGGAAAATGGTCCGTTTTCAAATGTTTTATTTTTGAACGTCAGTTCACATTTGTAGGTGGATCATCAGTGTTAGAGCTAAAATTAGCATGTTTAAAGTGATTTTCATGCTTCCAGGGGCTCGGGAAGTTAATTAAATACCATTTGGAGGCATTTAATGTTCGAGCAAAAACGGCTGATTTTCGACAAAAGAGATAACACCCCCCCATTACGTCATGCTTCAGAAATGTGGAAAATGGTCCGTTTTCAAATGTTTTATTTTTGAACGTCAGTTCACATTTGTAGGTGGATCATCAGTGTTAGAGCTAAAATTAGCATGTTTAAAGTGATTTTCATGCTTCCAGGGGCTCGGGAAGTTAATTAAATACCATTTGGAGGCATTTAATGTTCGAGCAAAAACGGCTGATTTTCGACAAAAGAGATAACACCCCCCCATTACGTCATGCTTCAGAAATGTGGAAAATGGTCCGTTTTCAAATGTTTTATTTTTGAACGTCAGTTCACATTTGTAGGTGGATCATCAGTGTTAGAGCTAAAATTAGCATGTTTAAAGTGATTTTCATGCTTCCAGGGGCCCAAAACACAAGATTTATGGAATGGTTAAAAGTGCATGAAAATGGCCAATTTACTCACTCTGAGTTCTCAAAAAGGGTTTCTTCACCCCGGGAAGTTAATTAAATACCATTTGGAGGCATTTAATGTTAGAGCAAAAACGGCTGATTTTCGACAAAAGAGATAACACCCCCCCATTACGTCATGCTTCAGAAATGTGGAAAATGGTCCGTTTTCAAATGTTTTATTTTTGAACGTCAGTTCACATTTGTAGGTGGATCATCAGTGTTAGAGCTAAAATTAGCATGTTTAAAGTGATTTTCATGCTTCCAGGGGCTCGGGAAGTTAATTAAATACCATTTGGAGGCATTTAATGTTAGAGCAAAAACGGCTGATTTTCGACAAAAGAGATAACACCCCCCCATTACGTCATGCTTCAGAAATGTGGAAAATGGTCCGTTTTCAAATGTTTTATTTTTGAACGTCAGTTCACATTTGTAGGTGGATCATCAGTGTTAGAGCTAAAATTAGCATGTTTAAAGTGATTTTCATGCTTCCAGGGGCTCGGGAAGTTAATTAAATACCATTTGGAGGCATTTAATGTTCGAGCAAAAACGGCTGATTTTCGACAAAAGAGATAACACCCCCCCATTAAGTCATGCTTCAGAAATGTGGAAAATGGTCCGTTTTCAAATGTTTTATTTTTGAACGTCAGTTCACATTTGTAGGTGGATCATCAGTGTTAGAGCTAAAATTAGCATGTTTAAAGTGATTTTCATGCTTCCAGGGGCCCAAAACACAAGATTTATGGAATGGTTAAAAGTGCATGAAAATGGCCAATTTACTCACTCTGAGTTCTCAAAAAGGGTTTCTTCACCCCGGGAAGTTAATTAAATACCATTTGGAGGCATTTAATGTTAGAGCAAAAACGGCTGATTTTCGACAAAAGAGATAACACCCCCCCATTACGTCATGCTTCAGAAATTTGGAAAATGGTCCGTTTTCAAATGTTTTATTTTTGAACGTCAGTTCACATTTGTAGGTGGATCATCAGTGTTAGAGCTAAAATTAGCATGTTTAAAGTGATTTTCATGCTTCCAGGGGCTCGGGAAGTTAATTAAATACCATTTGGAGGCATTTAATGTTAGAGCAAAAACGGCTGATTTTCGACAAAAGAGATAACACCCCCCCATTACGTCATGCTTCAGAAATGTGGAAAATGGTCCGTTTTCAAATGTTTTATTTTTGAACGTCAGTTCACATTTGTAGGTGGATCATCAGTGTTAGAGCTAAAATTAGCATGTTTAAAGTGATTTTCATGCTTCCAGGGGCTCGGGAAGTTAATTAAATACCATTTGGAGGCATTTAATGTTCGAGCAAAAACGGCTGATTTTCGACAAAAGAGATAACACCCCCCCATTACGTCATGCTTCAGAAATGTGGAAAATGGTCCGTTTTCAAATGTTTTATTTTTGAACGTCAGTTCACATTTGTAGGTGGATCATCAGTGTTAGAGCTAAAATTAGCATGTTTAAAGTGATTTTCATGCTTCCAGGGGCTCGGGAAGTTAATTAAATACCATTTGGAGGCATTTAATGTTCGAGCAAAAACGGCTGATTTTCGACAAAAGAGATAACACCCCCCCATTACGTCATGCTTCAGAAATGTGGAAAATGGTCCGTTTTCAAATGTTTTATTTTTGAACGTCAGTTCACATTTGTAGGTGGATCATCAGTGTTAGAGCTAAAATTAGCATGTTTAAAGTGATTTTCATGCTTCCAGGGGCTCGGGAAGTTAATTAAATACCATTTGGAGGCATTTAATGTTAGAGCAAAAACGGCTGATTTTCGACAAAAGAGATAACACCCCCCCATTACGTCATGCTTCAGAAATGTGGAAAATGGTCCGTTTTCAAATGTTTTATTTTTGAACGTCAGTTCACATTTGTAGGTGGATCATCAGTGTTAGAGCTAAAATTAGCATGTTTAAAGTGATTTTCATGCTTCCAGGGGCTCGGGAAGTTAATTAAATACCATTTGGAGGCATTTAATGTTCGAGCAAAAACGGCTGATTTTCGACAAAAGAGATAACACCCCCCCATTACGTCATGCTTCAGAAATGTGGAAAATGGTCCGTTTTCAAATGTTTTATTTTTGAACGTCAGTTCACATTTGTAGGTGGATCATCAGTGTTAGAGCTAAAATTAGCATGTTTAAAGTGACTTTTCATGCTTCCAGGGCTCGGGAAGTTAATTAAATACCATTTGGAGGCATTTAATGTTCGAGCAAAAACGGCTGATTTTCGACAAAAGAGATAACACCCCCCCATTACGTCATGCTTCAGAAATGTGGAAAATGGTCCGTTTTCAAATGTTTTATTTTTGAACGTCAGTTCACATTTGTAGGTGGATCATCAGTGTTAGAGCTAAAATTAGCATGTTTAAAGTGATTTTCATGCTTCCAGGGGCTCGGGAAGTTAATTTAAATACCATTTGGAGGCATTTAATGTTCGAGCAAAAACGGCTGATTTTCGACAAAAAGAGATAACACCCCCCCATTACGTCATGCTTCAGAAATGTGGAAAATGGTCCGTTTTCAAATGTTTTATTTTTGAACGTCAGTTCACATTTGTAGGTGGATCATCAGTGTTAGAGCTAAAATTAGCATGTTTAAAGTGATTTTCATGCTTCCAGGGGCCCAAAACACAAGATTTATGGAATGGTTAAAAGTGCATGAAAATGGCCAATTTACTCACTCTGAGTTCTCAAAAAGGGTTTCTTCACCCCGGGAAGTTAATTAAATACCATTTGGAGGCATTTAATGTTAGAGCAAAAACGGCTGATTTTCGACAAAAGAGATAACACCCCCCCATTACGTCATGCTTCAGAAATGTGGAAAATGGTCCGTTTTCAAATGTTTTATTTTTGAACGTCAGTTCACATTTGTAGGTGGATCATCAGTGTTAGAGCTAAAATTAGCATGTTTAAAGTGATTTTCATGCTTCCAGGGGCTCGGGAAGTTAATTAAATACCATTTGGAGGCATTTAATGTTAGAGCAAAAACGGCTGATTTTCGACAAAAGAGATAACACCCCCCCATTACGTCATGCTTCAGAAATGTGGAAAATGGTCCGTTTTCAAATGTTTTATTTTTGAACGTCAGTTCACATTTGTAGGTGGATCATCAGTGTTAGAGCTAAAATTAGCATGTTTAAAGTGATTTTCATGCTTCCAGGGGCTCGGGAAGTTAATTAAATACCATTTGGAGGCATTTAATGTTCGAGCAAAAACGGCTGATTTTCGACAAAAGAGATAACACCCCCCCATTAAGTCATGCTTCAGAAATGTGGAAAATGGTCCGTTTTCAAATGTTTTATTTTTGAACGCCAGTTCACATTTGTAGGTGGATCATCAGTGTTAGAGCTAAAATTAGCATGTTTAAAGTGATTTTCATGCTTCCAGGGGCCCAAAACACAAGATTTATGGAATGGTTAAAAGTGCATGAAAATGGCCAATTTACTCACTCTGAGTTCTCAAAAAGGGTTTCTTCACCCCGGGAAGTTAATTAAATACCATTTGGAGGCATTTAATGTTAGAGCAAAAACGGCTGATTTTCGACAAAAGAGATAACACCCCCCCATTACGTCATGCTTCAGAAATTTGGAAAATGGTCCGTTTTCAAATGTTTTATTTTTGAACGTCAGTTCACATTTGTAGGTGGATCATCAGTGTTGGAGCTAAAATTAGCATGTTTAAAGTGATTTTCATGCTTCCAGGGGCTCGGGAAGTTAATTAAATACCATTTGGAGGCATTTAATGTTAGAGCAAAAACGGCTGATTTTCGACAAAAGAGATAACACCCCCCCATTACGTCATGCTTCAGAAATGTGGAAAATGGTCCGTTTTCAAATGTTTTATTTTTGAACGTCAGTTCACATTTGTAGGTGGATCATCAGTGTTAGAGCTAAAATTAGCATGTTTAAAGTGATTTTCATGCTTCCAGGGGCTCGGGAAGTTAATTAAATACCATTTGGAGGCATTTAATGTTCGAGCAAAAACGGCTGATTTTCGACAAAAGAGATAACACCCCCCCATTACGTCATGCTTCAGAAATGTGGAAAATGGTCCGTTTTCAAATGTTTTATTTTTGAACGTCAGTTCACATTTGTAGGTGGATCATCAGTGTTAGAGCTAAAATTAGCATGTTTAAAGTGATTTTCATGCTTCCAGGGGCTCGGGAAGTTAATTAAATACCATTTGGAGGCATTTAATGTTCGAGCAAAAACGGCTGATTTTCGACAAAAGAGATAACACCCCCCCATTACGTCATGCTTCAGAAATGTGGAAAATGGTCCGTTTTCAAATGTTTTATTTTTGAACGTCAGTTCACATTTGTAGGTGGATCATCAGTGTTAGAGCTAAAATTAGCATGTTTAAAGTGATTTTCATGCTTCCAGGGGCTCGGGAAGTTAATTAAATACCATTTGGAGGCATTTAATGTTCGAGCAAAAACGGCTGATTTTCGACAAAAGAGATAACACCCCCCCATTACGTCATGCTTCAGAAATGTGGAAAATGGTCCGTTTTCAAATGTTTTATTTTTGAACGTCAGTTCACATTTGTAGGTGGATCATCAGTGTTAGAGCTAAAATTAGCATGTTTAAAGTGATTTTCATGCTTCCAGGGGCCCAAAACACAAGATTTATGGAATGGTTAAAAGTGCATGAAAATGGCCAATTTACTCACTCTGAGTTCTCAAAAAGGGTTTCTTCACCCCGGGAAGTTAATTAAATACCATTTGGAGGCATTTAATGTTAGAGCAAAAACGGCTGATTTTCGACAAAAGAGATAACACCCCCCCATTACGTCATGCTTCAGAAATGTGGAAAATGGTCCGTTTTCAAATGTTTTATTTTTGAACGTCAGTTCACATTTGTAGGTGGATCATCAGTGTTAGAGCTAAAATTAGCATGTTTAAAGTGATTTTCATGCTTCCAGGGGCTCGGGAAGTTAATTAAATACCATTTGGAGGCATTTAATGTTAGAGCAAAAACGGCTGATTTTCGACAAAAGAGATAACACCCCCCCATTACGTCATGCTTCAGAAATGTGGAAAATGGTCCGTTTTCAAATGTTTTATTTTTGAACGTCAGTTCACATTTGTAGGTGGATCATCAGTGTTAGAGCTAAAATTAGCATGTTTAAAGTGATTTTCATGCTTCCAGGGGCTCGGGAAGTTAATTAAATACCATTTGGAGGCATTTAATGTTCGAGCAAAAACGGCTGATTTTCGACAAAAGAGATAACACCCCCCCATTACGTCATGCTTCAGAAATGTGGAAAATGGTCCGTTTTCAAATGTTTTATTTTTGAACGTCAGTTCACATTTGTAGGTGGATCATCAGTGTTAGAGCTAAAATTAGCATGTTTAAAGTGATTTTCATGCTTCCAGGGGCTCGGGAAGTTAATTAAATACCATTTGGAGGCATTTAATGTTCGAGCAAAAACGGCTGATTTTCGACAAAAGAGATAACACCCCCCCATTACGTCATGCTTCAGAAATGTGGAAAATGGTCCGTTTTCAAATGTTTTATTTTTGAACGTCAGTTCACATTTGTAGGTGGATCATCAGTGTTAGAGCTAAAATTAGCATGTTTAAAGTGATTTTCATGCTTCCAGGGGCTCGGGAAGTTAATTAAATACCATTTGGAGGCATTTAATGTTCGAGCAAAAACGGCTGATTTTCGACAAAAGAGATAACACCCCCCCATTACGTCATGCTTCAGAAATGTGGAAAATGGTCCGTTTTCAAATGTTTTATTTTTGAACGTCTGTTCACATTTGTAGGTGGATCATCAGTGTTAGAGCTAAAATTAGCATGTTTAAAGTGATTTTCATGCTTCCAGGGGCTCGGGAAGTTAATTAAATACCATTTGGAGGCATTTAATGTTCGAGCAAAAACGGCTGATTTTCGACAAAAGAGATAACACCCCCCCATTACGTCATGCTTCAGAAATGTGGAAAATGGTCCGTTTTCAAATGTTTTATTTTTGAACGTCAGTTCACATTTGTAGGTGGATCATCAGTGTTAGAGCTAAAATTAGCATGTTTAAAGTAATTTTCATGCTTCCAGGGGCTCGGGAAGTTAATTAAATACCATTTGGAGGCATTTAATGTTAGAGCAAAAACGGCTGATTTTCGACAAAAGAGATAACACCCCCCCATTACGTCATGCTTCAGAAATGTGGAAAATGGTCCGTTTTCAAATGTTTTATTTTTGAACGTCAGTTCACATTTGTAGGTGGATCATCAGTGTTAGAGCTAAAATTAGCATGTTTAAAGTGATTTTCATGCTTCCAGGGGCCCAAAACACAAGATTTATGGAATGGTTAAAAGTGCATGAAAATGGCCAATTTACTCACTCTGAGTTCTCAAAAAGGGTTTCTTCACCCCGGGAAGTTAATTAAATACCATATGGAGGCATTTAATGTTCGAGCAAAAACGGCTGATTTTCGACAAAAGAGATAACACCCCCCCATTACGTCATGCTTCAGAAATGTGGAAAATGGTCCGTTTTCAAATGTTTTATTTTTGAACGTCAGTTCACATTTGTAGGTGGATCATCAGTGTTAGAGCTAAAATTAGCATGTTTAAAGTGATTTTCATGCTTCTTGGGGCCCAAAACACAAGATTTATGGAATGGTTAAAAGTGCATGAAAATGGCCAATTTACTCACTCTGAGTTCTCAAAAAGGGTTTCTTCACCCCGGGAAGTTAATTAAATACCATTTATTTATTTATTTATTTATTTTTAAAATTTATAAAGCGCGACGTATGCCCATGGGCGTCTTGGCGCTGTGACTCATTATGGCCTAGGCTCAGTATATTTTTAATTTTTAACGGTGCAGGAAAGTGAGGGGTTTATTGGTTAAAAAGCCACGTCTTTAACCGTTTCCTAAACTGTAGCAGTGTGGGAGAGGATCTAATTTCCAGTGGGAGTGTATTCCAGAGTCTGGCTGCGGCGATGGTAAAAGATCTGTCTCGCCAAGTAACAGTCTTTGTTCTAGGTACAGTGAGGAGGAGAGCATTTACTGACCTTAGTTGTCTAGTGGGGCGGTAGAGTATAAGCTTCTCCTTCAGGAACTTTGGCCCTTGGTGACGAGTGGCTTTGAAGGTGATACACAAGGTTTTGAACTTGATTCTATTCGTCACCGTCAACCAATGATAGCTCCTGATAGTCTGTTTGATTGGTTGAAATTTAGGGGTACCAGACAGCAGCCTGGCAGCCGCATTCTGGACCATTTGCATTTTAGCCACAACCCGGGCCTGAGCATTCAAGAACAGGCCATTGCAATAATCTAAGGCGGACAGTACTAGTGAGCTCACCACTGTTTTTCCTCCTTTGTCTGAAAGAAATGGTATAATTTTTCTAAGGAGTTTGAGCTTGAAAAAAGCTGTGGAGGCTACTTGATTGGCGTGTTGGACAAAGTTGAGTTTCTCATCAAAAATCACACCTAGATTTCTGACTTTCTGCACCGGGGATGGCAGTGCCCCTAGCAACGGGGGCCACCATATTGAGGACCAAATCGGGAAAAGTTTTCCAAAAATGATCACCTCAGTTTTTTCTGAGTTCAACCTTAGGCAATTACAAGCCATCCATTCCTTGATGGCCAGCATGCCTTCCTGAAACCTGGCTGCCACCTCCTCGCCGTCGTCATTGATGGCCAGGACCAGCTGAGTATCATCCGCATAGGTGGTAAGGCTCATCCGGTAGGTATTGATGACCTTAGCTAAGTCCGCCACATAAATGTTAAAAAGGGTCGGACTTAGGGATGAGCCTTGTGGCACACCACATGGGAGAGCCAGGTTCGTTGATCGAAAAGGCCCCATTGTTACTGCCTGGGTTCTTCCTGACAGGAAGGAAGCGAGCAGAGCCTTGGCCACGGCCTGGACGCCCAGCTCTTCGACACGGTCAATCAATATAGAATGATTGACCGTGTCGAAGGCCGCCGATAGATCCAGCATGATTAGAACCGCCGTGCCACCTTGATCTTTAATGGCCCTGATATCATCAGCTGCCTTGATGAGCGCAGTTTCGGTTCCATGCAGTTTCCGAAAACCAAACTGCGACTCATCCAGCAAGTCATTTTGATCAATATATTCCGAAAGCTGGGCATTCATGACCCTTTCCACCACTTTCGCTACAAAGGGAAGACTTGCAATAGGTCTATAGTTTTTTAATAACTCTTTATCTAGGCCTGGTTTCTTCAATAGTGGTTTTAATAGCGTAGTCTTCAGTTTATCCGGAAAGACACCCGAGGTGAACATATTGTTACAAATTTGCTTTACAAATGCACCGATCAGGTCCATCACTGGAGGAAAAATCTTAGGTGGACAAGTGTCTAGAGCGGAACCTGTTTTAATAGATTTAATCAAATCTATTATTTGATCCTCTGTCGCCTCTTTAAATTGGGTGAGTGAACTTGTGGTTTGTTTGTCAATTATCGTAGGTGCCGAATTGCTTGACGGGTGAATCGTAGAAAACTCGGCATAGATATCGTTCACTTTGGAGTAAAAAAAGTTTGCCAAGGCGTCACAGAAAGTCTGTGAGGGGGGGGTCAGGTCAGGTTGATTTCCAGTTAAAGATTTCACTACCTCATATAGTTGTTTGCTGGAGTTTTTTGCGCCATTAATTTGTTCCTCATAGAAGGTTTTTTTGGCCTCCAAGATCATATTTTTGTATAATGCCAGTGTCTGTTTATATAGTGTTCTTGAATCATTATCGTAGTTTTCACGCCATTTCCTCTCGACACTCCTACAAACCTGTTTCTGTTTTCTCAAGGATTCCGAAAACCAAGGGGCTGAGGGCGTTCTACGGTTTTTAGATATGGTTTTTAGTGGCACAGAGGTTTCTACTGCCAAAGTTAGCCAATCTGAGAATTGCTGCACGGCTACGTTGGAATCCTCAGAAATGGATGGCCAGGTATCGGCTAGCGATGTTCTCAACATCTTTGTATCCACGTCCTTCCAAACTCTGAAAGGTTCTGATGGGAGGGTGTTCTGATTAGTTTTAATGGCCTTGTTTATGCTAAAGCTACTCAAAATGGCAAAATGGTCAGTCCAGGTTAGGGGTAATATTTCTTTTATAGTTATATCATTTATATTCGTGAAGATCCCATCTAGGGTGTGACCGGCCTCGTGTGTCGGTGCCGTCACCAATTGGGCTAAACCCATGGTAGCGAGATCAGCCACCAGTGACGAGGTGTCAGAGTCATCGGTTTTTTCCAGATGGAAATTCAAGTCCCCCAGTACCATAAAGGTATCTTTGATTGCTAGAGGTTCCATCCAGGAGAGTAGAGAGGCTAGGAAATCTGCTCGTGCTCCAGGCGGTCTATATATGAGTACTCCTTGAAGGTTGTATGAAGGAGAAGGCTTAATTGCAAAATGAAGGGCTTCGCAAGTATTAGATGATATTGGCGAGACTCGGACTGAGTAGTTGTTCCTCGTAATGATTGCCAGTCCCCCTCCTTTTTTATTTCCTTGTCTATCCTGTCGATATACAGAGTAACCACTAGGTACCGCTATCACTAAATCCGGACCGGATGAGTCATCCATCCATGTTTCGGTAACAAAAAGCAGATCTAAGCTTTTATCCGTAATTAGATCAGAGATTTCCTGCCTATGCTTTCCTACTGAGCGGGCATTTATAAGTGCGATGGTAATTTCACTGGTCTTGCTTTTGAGAGATTTAGTTGGTATGCCTCTCCTATTATTAAACGGTATTTTGGTTTTACATCCCGGACAAAAGGTACTTACATCGTGGATGTTATCAGGGCTGTGTTGGACGCAGTCTGATCCTTCAATAGATCTGAGCCGGTATAAGTCGGCCGCGGAGTATCTGCTTCCATCCAGCTCGATTGGACCAGGGGTTATGGCGCTGGGCGCGGGTCCGGCGCGGACGGGCGCAGACGGGCTTGCCTTTGGCGCGCCTTCGGCGCGCCCGCTGCGCCCGCCCGCTGCGCGGACGTACTGCCATTCTGTTTTTGTCCATTGCTAAGGGGGGGGCGGGTCCAGCTACTGTGACGCTACCCTTCGTTCTCTCGGCGCCAGCACGCAGTCTGCTGCGCTGAGAACAGCGTGGGGAGTCAGCGAAGTCCTAACAATCAGGCTCGCATTTTAAAACTAGTACAAAAGTTGAAAGGAAATGCCACAAACATAAATGAATGCACACTTTTAAAAATCACACTTCAGCCCCCGGCTTCCGCCTCAGGGGTAGACCATAACAAAGTCAGCGCGCTTTGCGCATGCGCTCTTTAAGTAGTGTGGGAGGGCGGGGCGGTCCAGCTACTGTGACGCTACCCTTCGTTCTCTCGGCACCAGCACGCAGTCTGCTGCGCTGAGAACAGCGTGGGGAGTCAGCGAAGTCCTAACAATCAGGCTCGCATTTTAAAACTAGTACAAAAGTTGAAAGGAAATGCCACAAACATAAATGAATGCACACTTTTAAAAATCACACTTCAGCCCCCGGCTTCTGCCTCAGGGGTAGACCATAACAAAGTCAGCGCGCTTTGCGCATGCGCTCTTTAAGTAGTGTGGGAGGGCGGGGCGGTCCAGCTACTGTGACGCTACCCTTCGTTCTCTCGGCGCCAGCACGCAGTCTGCTGCGCTGAGAACAGCGTGGGGAGTGAGCGAAGTCCTAACAATCAGGCTCGCATTTTAAAACTAGTACAAAAGTTGAAAGGAAATGCCACAAACATAAATGAATGCACACTTTTAAAAATCACACTTCAGCCCCCGGCTTCCGCCTCAGGGGTAGACCATAACAAAGTCAGCGCGCTTTGCGCATGCGCTCTTTAAGTAGTGTGGGAGGGCGGGGCGGTCCAGCTACTGTGACGCTACCCTTCGTTCTCTCGGCGCCAGCACGCAGTCTGCTGCGCTGAGAAGAGCGTGGGGAGTCAGCGAAGTCCTAACAATCAGGCTCGCATTTTAAAACTAGTACAAAAGTTGAAAGGAAATGCCACAAACATAAATGAATGCACACTTTTAAAAATCACACTTCAGCCCCCGGCTTCCGCCTCAGGGGTAGACCATAACAAAGTCAGCGCGCTTTGCGCATGCGCTCTTTAAGTAGTGTGGGAGGGCGGGGCGGTCCAGCTACTGTGACGCTACCCTTCGTTCTCTCTGCGCCAGCACGCAGTCTGCTGCGCTGAGAACAGCGTGGGGAGTCAGCGAAGTCCTAACAATCAGGCTCGCATTTTAAAACTAGTACAAAAGTTGAAAGGAAATGGAGGCATTTAATGTTCGAGCAAAAACGGCTAATTTTCGACAAAAGAGATAACACCCCCCCATTACGTCATGCTTCAGAAATGTGGAAAATGGTCCGTTTTCAAATGTTTTATTTTTGAACGTCAGTTCACATTTGTAGGTGGATCATCAGTGTTAGAGCTAAAATTAGCATGTTTAAAGTGATTTTCATGCTTCCAGGGGCTCGGGAAGTTAATTAAATACCATTTGGAGGCATTTAATGTTAGAGCAAAAACGGCTGATTTTCGACAAAAGAGATAACACCCCCCCATTACGTCATGCTTCAGAAATGTGGAAAATGGTCCGTTTTCAAATGTTTTATTTTTGAACATCAGTTCACATTTGTAGGTGGATCATCAGTGTTAGAGCTAAAATTAGCATGTTTAAAGTGATTTTCATGCTTCCAGGGGCTCGGGAAGTTAATTAAATACCATTTGGAGGCATTTAATGTTCGAGCAAAAACGGCTGATTTTCGACAAAAGAGATAACACCCCCCCATTACGTCATGCTTCAGAAATGTGGAAAATGGTCCGTTTTCAAATGTTTTATTTTTGAACGTCAGTTCACATTTGTAGGTGGATCATCAGTGTTAGAGCTAAAATTAGCATGTTTAAAGTGATTTTCATGCTTCCAGGGGCTCGGGAAGTTAATTAAATACCATTTGGAGGCATTTAATGTTAGAGCAAAAACGGCTGATTTTCGACAAAAGAGATAACACCCCCCCATTACGTCATGCTTCAGAAATGTGGAAAATGGTCCGTTTTCAAATGTTTTATTTTTGAACGTCAGTTCACATTTGTAGGTGGATCATCAGTGTTAGAGCTAAAATTTGCATGTTTAAAGTGATTTTCATGCTTCCAGGGGCTCGGGAAGTTAATTAAATACCATTTGGAGGCATTTAATGTTCGAGCAAAAACGGCTGATTTTCGACAAAAGAGATAACACCCCCCCATTACGTCATGCTTCAGAAATGTGGAAAATGGTCCGTTTTCAAATGTTTTATTTTTGAACGTCAGTTCACATTTGTAGGTGGATCATCAGTGTTAGAGCTAAAATTAGCATGTTTAAAGTGATTTTCATGCTTCCAGGGGCTCGGGAAGTTAATTAAATACCATTTGGAGGCATTTAATGTTCGAGCAAAAACGGCTGATTTTCGACAAAAGAGATAACACCCCCCCATTACGTCATGCTTCAGAAATGTGGAAAATGGTCCGTTTTCAAATGTTTTATTTTTGAACGTCAGTTCACATTTGTAGGTGGATCATCAGTGTTAGAGCTAAAATTAGCATGTTTAAAGTGATTTTCATGCTTCTTGGGGCCCAAAACACAAGATTTATGGAATGGTTAAAAGTGCATGAAAATGGCCAATTTACTCACTCTGAGTTCTCAAAAAGGGTTTCTTCACCCCGGGAAGTTAATTAAATACCATTTGGAGGCATTTAATGTTCGAGCAAAAACGGCTGATTTTCGACAAAAGAGATAACACCCCCCCATTACGTCATGCTTCAGAAATGTGGAAAATGGTCCGTTTTCAAATGTTTTATTTTTGAACGTCAGTTCACATTTGTAGGTGGATCATCAGTGTTAGAGCTAAAATTAGCATGTTTAAAGTGATTTTCATGCTTCCAGGGGCTCGGGAAGTTAATTAAATACCATTTGGAGGCATTTAATGTTCGAGCAAAAACGGCTGATTTTCGACAAAAGAGATAACACCCCCCCATTACGTCATGCTTCAGAAATGTGGAAAATGGTCCGTTTTCAAATGTTTTATTTTTGAACGTCAGTTCACATTTGTAGGTGGATCATCAGTGTAAGAGCTAAAATTAGCATGTTTAAAGTGATTTTCATGCTTCCAGGGGCCCAAAACACAAGATTTATGGAATGGTTAAAAGTGCATGAAAATGGCCAATTTACTCACTCTGAGTTCTCAAAAAGGGTTTCTTCACCCCGGGAAGTTAATTAAATACCATTTGGAGGCATTTAATGTTCGAGCAAAAACGGCTGATTTTCGACAAAAGAGATAACACCCCCCCATTACGTCATGCTTCAGAAATGTGGAAAATGGTCCGTTTTCAAATGTTTTATTTTTGAACGTCAGTTCACATTTGTAGGTGGATCATCAGTGTTAGAGCTAAAATTAGCATGTTTAAAGTGATTTTCATGCTTCCAGGGGCTCGGGAAGTTAATTAAATACCATTTGGAGGCATTTAATGTTAGAGCAAAAACGGCTGATTTTCGACAAAAGAGATAACACCCCCCCATTACGTCATGCTTCAGAAATGTGGAAAATGGTCCGTTTTCAAATGTTTTATTTTTGAACGTCAGTTCACATTTGTAGGTGGATCATCAGTGTTAGAGCTAAAATTAGCATGTTTAAAGTGATTTTCATGCTTCCAGGGGCTCGGGAAGTTAATTAAATACCATTTGGAGGCATTTAATGTTTGAGCAAAAACGGCTGATTTTCGACAAAAGAGATAACACCCCCCCATTACGTCATGCTTCAGAAATGTGGAAAATGGTCCGTTTTCAAATGTTTTATTTTTGAACGTCAGTTCACATTTGTAGGTGGATCATCAGTGTTAGAGCTAAAATTAGCATGTTTAAAGTGATTTTCATGCTTCCAGGGGCTCGGGAAGTTAATTAAATACCATTTGGAGGCATTTAATGTTCGAGCAAAAACGGCTGATTTTCGACAAAAGAGATAACACCCCCCCATTACGTCATGCTTCAGAAATGTGGAAAATGGTCCGTTTTCAAATGTTTTATTTTTGAACGTCAGTTCACATTTGTAGGTGGATCATCAGTGTTAGAGCTAAAATTAGCATGTTTAAAGTGATTTTCATGCTTCCAGGGGCTCGGGAAGTTAATTAAATACCATTTGGAGGCATTTAATGTTCGAGCAAAAACGGCTGATTTTCGACAAAAGAGATAACACCCCCCCATTACGTCATGCTTCAGAAATGTGGAAAATGGTCCGTTTTCAAATGTTTTATTTTTGAACGTCAGTTCACATTTGTAGGTGGATCATCAGTGTTAGAGCTAAAATTAGCATGTTTAAAGTGATTTTCATGCTTCCAGGGGCTCGGGAAGTTAATTAAATACCATTTGGAGGCATTTAATGTTCGAGCAAAAACGGCTGATTTTCGACAAAAGAGATAACACCCCCCCATTACGTCATGCTTCAGAAATGTGGAAAATGGTCCGTTTTCAAATGTTTTATTTTTGAACGTCAGTTCACATTTGTAGGTGGATCATCAGTGTTAGAGCTAAAATTAGCATGTTTAAAGTAATTTTCATGCTTCCAGGGGCTCGAGAAGTTAATTAAATACCATTTGGAGGCATTTAATGTTAGAGCAAAAACGGCTGATTTTCGACAAAAGAGATAACACCCCCCCATTACGTCATGCTTCAGAAATGTGGAAAATGGTCCGTTTTCAAATGTTTTATTTTTGAACGTCAGTTCACATTTGTAGGTGGATCATCAGTGTTAGAGCTAAAATTAGCATGTTTAAAGTGATTTTCATGCTTCCAGGGGCCCAAAACACAAGATTTATGGAATGGTTAAAAGTGCATGAAAATGGCCAATTTACTCACTCTGAGTTCTCAAAAAGGGTTTCTTCACCCCGGGAAGTTAATTAAATACCATTTGGAGGCATTTAATGTTCGAGCAAAAACGGCTGATTTTCGACAAAAGAGATAACACCCCCCCATTACGTCATGCTTCAGAAATGTGGAAAATGGTCCGTTTTCAAATGTTTTATTTTTGAACGTCAGTTCACATTTGTAGGTGGATCATCAGAGTTAGAGCTAAAATTAGCATGTTTAAAGTGATTTTCATGCTTCTTGGGGCCCAAAACACAAGATTTATGGAATGGTTAAAAGTGCATTGAAAATGGCCAATTTACTCACTCTGAGTTCTCAAAAAGGGTTTCTTCACCCCGGGAAGTTAATTAAATACCATTTATTTATTTATTTATTTATTTTTAAAATTTATAAAGCGCGACGTATGCCCATGGGCGTCTTGGCGCTGTGACTCATTATGGCCTAGGCTCAGTATATTTTTAATTTTTAACGGTGCAGGAAAGTGAGGGGTTTATTGGTTAAAAAGCCACGTCTTTAACCGTTTCCTAAACTGTAGCAGTGTGGGAGAGGATCTAATTTCCAGTGGGAGTGTATTCCAGAGTCTGGCTGCGGCGATGGTAAAAGATCTGTCTCCCCAAGTAACAGTCTTTGTTCTAGGTACAGTGAGGAGGAGAGCATTTACTGACCTTAGTTGTCTAGTGGGGCGGTAGAGTATAAGCTTCTCCTTCAGGAACTTTGGCCCTTGGTGACGAGTGGCTTTGAAGGTGATACACAAGGTTTTGAACTTGATTCTATTCGTCACCGTCAACCAATGATAGCTCCTGATAGTCTGTTTGATTGGTTGAAATTTAGGGGTACCAGACAGCAGCCTGGCAGCCGCATTCTGGACCATTTGCATTTTAGCCACAACCCGGGCCTGAGCATTCAAGAACAGGCCATTGCAATAATCTAAGGCGGACAGTACTAGTGAGCTCACCACTGTTTTTCCTCCTTTGTCTGAAAGAAATGGTATAATTTTTCTAAGGAGTTTGAGCTTGAAAAAAGCTGTGGAGGCTACTTGATTGGCGTGTTGGACAAAGTTGAGTTTCTCATCAAAAATCACACCTAGATTTCTGACTTTCTGCACCGGGGATGGCAGTGCCCCTAGCAACGGGGGCCACCATATTGAGGACCAAATCGGGAAAAGTTTTCCAAAAATGATCACCTCAGTTTTTTCTGAGTTCAACCTTAGGCAATTACAAGCCATCCATTCCTTGATGGCCAGCATGCCTTCCTGAAACCTGGCTGCCACCTCCTCGCCGTCGTCATTGATGGCCAGGACCAGCTGAGTATCATCCGCATAGGTGGTAAGGCTCATCCGGTAGGTATTGATGACCTTAGCTAAGTCCGCCACATAAATGTTAAAAAGGGTCGGACTTAGGGATGAGCCTTGTGGCACACCACATGGGAGAGCCAGGTTCGTTGATCGAAAAGGCCCCATTGTTACTGCCTGGGTTCTTCCTGACAGGAAGGAAGCGAGCAGAGCCTTGGCCACGGCCTGGACGCCCAGCTCTTCGACACGGTCAATCAATATAGAATGATTGACCGTGTCGAAGGCCGCCGACAGATCCAGCATGATTAGAACCGCCGTGCCACCTTGATCTTTAATGGCCCTGATATCATCAGCTGCCTTGATGAGCGCAGTTTCGGTTCCATGCAGTTTCCGAAAACCAAACTGCAACTCATCCAGCAAGTCATTTTGATCAATATATTCCGAAAGCTGGGCATTCATGACCCTTTCCACCACTTTCGCTACAAAGGGAAGACTTGCAATAGGTCTATAGTTTTTTAATAACTCTTTATCTAGGCCTGGTTTCTTCAATAGTGGTTTTAATAGCGTAGTCTTCAGTTTATCCGGAAAGACACCCGAGGTGAACATATTGTTACAAATTTGCTTTACAAATGCACCGATCAGGTCCATCACTGGAGGAAAAATCTTAGGTGGACAAGTGTCTAGAGCGGAACCTGTTTTAATAGATTTAATCAAATCTATTATTTGATCCTCTGTCGCCTCTTTAAATTGGGTGAGTGAACTTGTGGTTTGTTTGTCAATTATCGTAGGTGCCGAATTGCTTGACGGGTGAATCGTAGAAAACTCGGCATAGATATCGTTCACTTTGGAGTAAAAAAAGTTTGCCAAGGCGTCACAGAAAGTCTGTGAGGGGGGGGGTCAGGTCAGGTTGATTTCCAGTTAAAGATTTCACTACCTCATATAGTTGTTTGCTGGAGTTTTTTGCGCCATTAATTTGTTCCTCATAGAAGGTTTTTTTGGCCTCCAAGATCATATTTTTGTATAATGCCAGTGTCTGTTTATATAGTGTTCTTGAATCATTATCGTAGTTTTCACGCCATTTCCTCTCGACACTCCTACAAACCTGTTTCTGTTTTCTCAAGGATTCCGAAAACCAAGGGGCTGAGGGCGTTCTACGGTTTTTAGATATGGTTTTTAGTGGCACAGAGGTTTCTACTGCCAAAGTTAGCCAATCTGAGAATTGCTGCACGGCTACGTTGGAATCCTCAGAAATGGATGGCCAGGTATCGGCTAGCGATGTTCTCAACATCTTTGTATCCACGTCCTTCCAAACTCTGAAAGGTTCTGATGGTAGGGTGTTCTGATTAGTTTTAATGGCCTTGTTTATGCTAAAGCTACTCAAAATGGCAAAATGGTCAGTCCAGGTTAGGGGTAATATTTCTTTTATAGTTATATCATTTATATTCGTGAAGATCCCATCTAGGGTGTGACCGGCCTCGTGTGTCGGTGCCGTCACCAATTGGGCTAAACCCATGGTAGCGAGATCAGCCACCAGTGACGAGGTGTCAGAGTCATCGGTTTTTTCCAGATGGAAATTCAAGTCCCCCAGTACCATAAAGGTATCTTTGATTGCTAGAGGTTCCATCCAGGAGAGTAGAGAGGCTAGGAAATCTGCTCGTGCTCCAGGCGGTCTATATATGAGTACTCCTTGAAGGTTGTATGAAGGAGAAGGCTTAATTGCAAAATGAAGGGCTTCGCAAGTATTAGATGATATTGGCGAGACTCGGACTGAGTAGTTGTTCCTCGTAATGATTGCCAGTCCCCCTCCTTTTTTATTTCCTTATCTATCCTGTCGATATACAGAGTAACCACTAGGTACCGCTATCACTAAATCCGGACCGGATGAGTCATCCATCCATGTTTCGGTAACAAAAAGCAGATCTAAGCTTTTATCCGTAATTAGATCAGAGATTTCCTGCCTATGCTTTCCTACTGAGCGGGCATTTATAAGTGCGATGGTAATTTCACTGGTCTTGCTTTTGAGAGATTTAGTTGGTATGCCTCTCCTATTATTAAACGGTATTTTGGTTTTACATCCCGGACAAAAGGTACTTACATCGTGGATGTTATCAGGGCTGTGTTGGACGCAGTCTGATCCTTCAATAGGTCTGAGCCGGTATAAGTCGGCCGCGGAGTATCTGCTTCCATCCAGCTCGATTGGACCAGGGGTTATGGCGCTGGGCGCGGGTCCGGCGCGGACGGGCGCAGACGGGCTTGCCTTTGGCGCGCCTTCGGCGCGCCGCTGGCGCGCCCGCTGCGCCCGCCCGCTGCGCGGACGTACTGCCATTCTGTTTTTGTCCATTGCTAAGGGGGGGGCGGGTCCAGCTACTGTGACGCTACCCTTCGTTCTCTCGGCGCCAGCACGCAGTCTGCTGCGCTGAGAACAGCGTGGGGAGTCAGCGAAGTCCTAACAATCAGGCTCGCATTTTAAAACTAGTACAAAAGTTGAAAGGAAATGCCACAAACATAAATGAATGCACACTTTTAAAAATCACACTTCAGCCCCCGGCTTCCGCCTCAGGGGTAGACCATAACAAAGTCAGCGCGCTTTGCGCATGCGCTCTTTAAGTAGTGTGGGAGGGCGGGGCGGTCCAGCTACTGTGACGCTACCCTTCGTTCTCTCGGCGCCAGCACGCAGTCTGCTGCGCTGAGAACAGTGTGGGGAGTCAGCGAAGTCCTAACAATCAGGCTCGCATTTTAAAACTAGTACAAAAGTTGAAAGGAAATGCCACAAACATAAATGAATGCACACTTTTAAAAATCACACTTCAGCCCCCGGCTTCCGCCTCAGGGGTAGACCATAACAAAGTCAGTGCGCTTTGCGCATGCGCTCTTTAAGTAGTGTGGGAGGGCGGGGCAGTCCAGCTACTGTGACGCTACCCTTCGTTCTCTCGGCGCCAGCACGCAGTCTGCTGCGCTGAGAACAGCGTGGGGAGTCAGCGAAGTCCTAACAATCAGGCTCGCATTTTAAAACTAGTACAAAAGTTGAAAGGAAATGCCACAAACATAAATGAATGCACACTTTTAAAAATCACACTTCAGCCCCCGGCTTCCGCCTCAGGGGTAGACCATAACAAAGTCAGCGCGCTTTGCGCATGCGCTCTTTAAGTAGTGTGGGAGGGCGGGGCGGTCCAGCTACTGTGACGCTACCCTTCGTTCTCTCTGCGCCAGCACGCAGTCTGCTGCGCTGAGAACAGCTTGGGGAGTCAGCGAAGTCCTAACAATCAGGCTCGCATTTTAAAACTAGTACAAAAGTTGAAAGGAAATGGAGGCATTTAATGTTCGAGCAAAAACGGCTAATTTTCGACAAAAGAGATAACACCCCCCCATTATGTCATGCTTCAGAAATGTGGAAAATGGTCCGTTTTCAAATGTTTTATTTTTGAACGTCAGTTCACATTTGTAGGTGGATCATCAGTGTTAGAGCTAAAATTAGCATGTTTAAAGTGATTTTCATGCTTCCAGGGGCTCGGGAAGTTAATTAAATACCATTTGGAGGCATTTAATGTTCGAGCAAAAACGGCTGATTTTCGACAAAAGAGATAACACCCCCCCATTACGTCATGCTTCAGAAATGTGGAAAATGGTCCGTTTTCAAATGTTTTATTTTTGAACGTCAGTTCACATTTGTAGGTGGATCATCAGTGTTAGAGCTAAAATTAGCATGTTTAAAGTGATTTTCATGCTTCCAGGGGCTCGGGAAGTTAATTAAATACCATTTGGAGGCATTTAATGTTAGAGCAAAAACGGCTGATTTTCCACAAAAGAGATAACACCCCCCCATTACGTCATGCTTCAGAAATGTGGAAAATGGTCCGTTTTCAAATGTTTTATTTTTGAACGTCAGTTCACATTTGTAGGTGGATCATCAGTGTTAGAGCTAAAATTAGCATGTTTAAAGTGATTTTCATGCTTCCAGGGGCTCGGGAAGTTAATTAAATACCATTTGGAGGCATTTAATGTTCGAGCAAAAACGGCTGATTTTCGACAAAAGAGATAACACCCCCCCATTACGTCATGCTTCAGAAATGTGGAAAATGGTCCGTTTTCAAATGTTTTATTTTTGAACGTCAGTTCACATTTGTAGGTGGATCATCAGTGTTAGAGCTAAAATTAGCATGTTTAAAGTGATTTTCATGCTTCCAGGGGCTCGGGAAGTTAATTAAATACCATTTGGAGGCATTTAATGTTAGAGCAAAAACGGCTGATTTTCCACAAAAGAGATAACACCCCCCCATTACGTCATGCTTCAGAAATGTGGAAAATGGTCCGTTTTCAAATGTTTTATTTTTGAACGTCAGTTCACATTTGTAGGTGGATCATCAGTGTTAGAGCTAAAATTAGCATGTTTAAAGTGATTTTCATGCTTCCAGGGGCTCGGGAAGTTAATTAAATACCATTTGGAGGCATTTAATGTTCGAGCAAAAACGGCTGATTTTCGACAAAAGAGATAACACCCCCCCATTACGTCATGCTTCAGAAATGTGGAAAATGGTCCGTTTTCAAATGTTTTATTTTTGAACGTCAGTTCACATTTGTAGGTGGATCATCAGTGTTAGAGCTAAAATTAGCATGTTTAAAGTGATTTTCATGCTTCCAGGGGCTCGGGAAGTTAATTAAATACCATTTGGAGGCATTTAATGTTCGAGCAAAAACGGCTGATTTTCGACAAAAGAGATAACACCCCCCCATTACGTCATGCTTCAGAAATGTGGAAAATGGTCCGTTTTCAAATGTTTTATTTTTGAACGTCAGTTCACATTTGTAGGTGGATCATCAGTGTTAGAGCTAAAATTAGCATGTTTAAAGTGATTTTCATGCTTCCAGGGGCTCGGGAAGTTAATTAAATACCATTTGGAGGCATTTAATGTTCGAGCAAAAACGGCTGATTTTCGACAAAAGAGATAACACCCCCCCATTACGTCATGCTTCAGAAATGTGGAAAATGGTCCGTTTTCAAATGTTTTATTTTTGAACGTCAGTTCACATTTGTAGGTGGATCATCAGTGTTAGAGCTAAAATTAGCATGTTTAAAGTGATTTTCATGCTTCTTGGGGCCCAAAACACAAGATTTATGGAATGGTTAAAAGTGCATGAAAATGGCCAATTTACTCACTCTGAGTTCTCAAAAAGGGTTTCTTCACCCCGGGAAGTTAATTAAATACCATTTGGAGGCATTTAATGTTCGAGCAAAAACGGCTGATTTTCGACAAAAGAGATAACACCCCCCATTACGTCATGCTTCAGAAATGTGGAAAATGGTCCGTTTTCAAATGTTTTATTTTTGAACGTCAGTTCACATTTGTAGGTGGATCATCAGTGTTAGAGCTAAAATTAGCATGTTTAAAGTGATTTTCATGCTTCCAGGGGCTCGGGAAGTTAATTAAATACCATTTGGAGGCATTTAATGTTAGAGCAAAAACGGCTGATTTTCGACAAAAGAGATAACACCCCCCCATTACGTCATGCTTCAGAAATGTGGAAAATGGTCCGTTTTCAAATGTTTTATTTTTGAACGTCAGTTCACATTTGTAGGTGGATCATCAGTGTTAGAGCTAAAATTAGCATGTTTAAAGTGATTTTCATGCTTCCAGGGGCTCGGGAAGTTAATTAAATACCATTTGGAGGCATTTAATGTTCGAGCAAAAACGGCTGATTTTCGACAAAAGAGATAACACCCCCCCATTACGTCATGCTTCAGAAATGTGGAAAATGGTCCGTTTTCAAATGTTTTATTTTTGAACGTCAGTTCACATTTGTAGGTGGATCATCAGTGTTAGAGCTAAAATTAGCATGTTTAAAGTGATTTTCATGCTTCCAGGGGCCCAAAACACAAGATTTATGGAATGGTTAAAAGTGCATGAAAATGGCCAATTTACTCACTCTGAGTTCTCAAAAAGGGTTTCTTCACCCCGGGAAGTTAATTAAATACCATTTGGAGGCATTTAATGTTCGAGCAAAAACGGCTGATTTTCGACAAAAGAGATAACACCCCCCCATTACGTCATGCTTCAGAAATGTGGAAAATGGTCCGTTTTCAAATGTTTTATTTTTGAACGTCAGTTCACATTTGTAGGTGGATCATCAGTGTTAGAGCTAAAATTAGCATGTTTAAAGTGATTTTCATGCTTCCAGGGGCTCGGGAAGTTAATTAAATACCATTTGGAGGCATTTAATGTTCGAGCAAAAACGGCTGATTTTCGACAAAAGAGATAACACCCCCCCCATTACGTCATGCTTCAGAAATGTGGAAAATGGTCCGTTTTCAAATGTTTTATTTTTGAACGTCAGTTCACATTTGTAGGTGGATCATCAGTGTTAGAGCTAAAATTAGCATGTTTAAAGTGATTTTCATGCTTCCAGGGGCTCGGGAAGTTAATTAAATACCATTTGGAGGCATTTAATGTTCGAGCAAAAACGGCTGATTTTCGACAAAAGAGATAACACCCCCCATTACGTCATGCTTCAGAAATGTGGAAAATGGTCCGTTTTCAAATGTTTTATTTTTGAACGTCAGTTCACATTTGTAGGTGGATCATCAGTGTTAGAGCTAAAATTAGCATGTTTAAAGTGATTTTCATGCTTCCAGGGGCTCGGGAAGTTAATTAAATACCATTTGGAGGCATTTAATGTTAGAGCAAAAACGGCTGATTTTCGACAAAAGAGCTAACACCCCCCCATTACGTCATGCTTCAGAAATGTGGAAAATGGTCCGTTTTCAAATGTTTTATTTTTGAACGTCAGTTCACATTTGTAGGTGGATCATCAGTGTTAGAGCTAAAATTAGCATGTTTAAAGTGATTTTCATGCTTCCAGGGGCTCGGGAAGTTAATTAAATACCATTTGGAGGCATTTAATGTTCGAGCAAAAACGGCTGATTTTCGACAAAAGAGATAACACCCCCCCATAACGTCATGCTTCAGAAATGTGGAAAATGGTCCGTTTTCAAATGTTTTATTTTTGAACGTCAGTTCACATTTGTAGGTGGATCATCAGTGTTAGAGCTAAAATTAGCATGTTTAAAGTGATTTTCATGCTTCCAGGGGCTCGGGAAGTTAATTAAATACCATTTGGAGGCATTTAATGTTCGAGCAAAAACGGCTGATTTTCGACAAAAGAGATAACACCCCCCCATTACGTCATGCTTCAGAAATGTGGAAAATGGTCCATTTTCAAATGTTTTATTTTTGAACGTCAGTTCACATTTGTAGGTGGATCATCAGTGTTAGAGCTAAAATTAGCATGTTTAAAGTGATTTTCATGCTTCCAGGGGCTCGGGAAGTTAATTAAATACCATTTGGAGGCATTTAATGTTCGAGCAAAAACGGCTGATTTTCGACAAAAGAGATAACACCCCCCCATTACGTCATGCTTCAGAAATGTGGAAAATGGTCCGTTTTCAAATGTTTTATTTTTGAACGTCAGTTCACATTTGTAGGTGGATCATCAGTGTTAGAGCTAAAATTAGCATGTTTAAAGTGATTTTCATGCTTCCAGGGGCCCAAAACACAAGATTTATGGAATGGTTAAAAGTGCATGAAAATGGCCAATTTACTCACTCTGAGTTCTCAAAAAGGGTTTCTTCACCCCGGGAAGTTAATTAAATACCATTTGGAGGCATTTAATGTTCGAGCAAAAACGGCTGATTTTCGACAAAAGAGATAACACCCCCCCATTACGTCATGCTTCAGAAATGTGGAAAATGGTCCGTTTTCAAATGTTTTATTTTTGAACGTCAGTTCACATTTGTAGGCGGATCATCAGTGTTAGAGCTAAAATTAGCATGTTTAAAGTGATTTTCATGCTTCCAGGGGCTCGGGAAGTTAATTAAATACCATTTGGAGGCATTTAATGTTCGAGCAAAAACGGCTGATTTTCGACAAAAGAGATAACACCCCCCATTACGCCATGCTTCAGAAATGTGGAAAATGGTCCGTTTTCAAATGTTTTATTTTTGAACGTCAGTTCACATTTGTAGGTGGATCATCAGTGTTAGAGCTAAAATTAGCATGTTTAAAGTGATTTTCATGCTTCCAGGGGCCCAAAACACAAGATTTATGGAATGGTTAAAAGTGCATGAAAATGGCCAATTTACTCACTCTGAGTTCTCAAAAAGGGTTTCTTCACCCCGGGAAGTTAATTAAATACCATTTGGAGGCATTTAATGTTCGAGCAAAAACGGCTGATTTTCGACAAAAGAGATAACACCCCCCCATTACGTCATGCTTCAGAAATGTGGAAAATGGTCCGTTTTCAAATGTTTTATTTTTGAACGTCAGTTCACATTTGTAGGTGGATCATCAGTGTTAGAGCTAAAATTAGCATGTTTAAAGTGATTTTCATGCTTCCAGGGGCTCGGGAAGTTAATTAAATACCATTTGGAGGCATTTAATGTTAGAGCAAAAACGGCTGATTTTCGACAAAAGAGATAACACCCCCCCATTACGTCATGCTTCAGAAATGTGGAAAATGGTCCGTTTTCAAATGTTTTATTTTTGAACGTCAGTTCACATTTGTAGGTGGATCATCAGTGTTAGAGCTAAAATTAGCATGTTTAAAGTGATTTTCATGCTTCCAGGGGCTCGGGAAGTTAATTAAATACCATTTGGAGGCATTTAATGTTCGAGCAAAAACGGCTGATTTTCGACAAAAGAGATAACACCCCCCCATTACGTCATGCTTCAGAAATGTGGAAAATGGTCCGTTTTCAAATGTTTTATTTTTGAACGTCAGTTCACATTTGTAGGTGGATCATCAGTGTTAGAGCTAAAATTAGCATGTTTAAAGTGATTTTCATGCTTCCAGGGGCCCAAAACACAAGATTTATGGAATGGTTAAAAGTGCATGAAAATGGCCAATTTACTCACTCTGAGTTCTCAAAAAGGGTTTCTTCACCCCGGGAAGTTAATTAAATACCATTTGGAGGCATTTAATGTTCGAGCAAAAACGGCTGATTTTCGACAAAAGAGATAACACCCCCCCATTACGTCATGCTTCAGAAATGTGGAAAATGGTCCGTTTTCAAATGTTTTATTTTTGAACGTCAGTTCACATTTGTAGGTGGATCATCAGTGTTAGAGCTAAAATTAGCATGTTTAAAGTGATTTTCATGCTTCCAGGGGCTCGGGAAGTTAATTAAATACCATTTGGAGGCATTTAATGTTCGAGCAAAAACGGCTGATTTTCGACAAAAGAGATAACACCCCCCCCATTACGTCATGCTTCAGAAATGTGGAAAATGGTCCGTTTTCAAATGTTTTATTTTTGAACGTCAGTTCACATTTGTAGGTGGATCATCAGTGTTAGAGCTAAAATTAGCATGTTTAAAGTGATTTTCATGCTTCCAGGGGCTCGGGAAGTTAATTAAATACCATTTGGAGGCATTTAATGTTCGAGCAAAAACGGCTGATTTTCGACAAAAGAGATAACACCCCCCCATTACGTCATGCTTCAGAAATGTGGAAAATGGTCCGTTTTCAAATGTTTTATTTTTGAACGTCAGTTCACATTTGTAGGTGGATCATCAGTGTTAGAGCTAAAATTAGCATGTTTAAAGTGATTTTCATGCTTCCAGGGGCTCGGGAAGTTAATTAAATACCATTTGGAGGCATTTAATGTTCGAGCAAAAACGGCTGATTTTCGACAAAAGAGATAACACCCCCCATTACGTCATGCTTCAGAAATGTGGAAAATGGTCCGTTTTCAAATGTTTTATTTTTGAACGTCAGTTCACATTTGTAGGTGGATCATCAGTGTTAGAGCTAAAATTAGCATGTTTAAAGTGATTTTCATGCTTCCAGGGGCTCGGGAAGTTAATTAAATACCATTTGGAGGCATTTAATGTTAGAGCAAAAACGGCTGATTTTCGACAAAAGAGATAACACCCCCCCATTACGTCATGCTTCAGAAATGTGGAAAATGGTCCGTTTTCAAATGTTTTATTTTTGAACGTCAGTTCACATTTGTAGGTGGATCATCAGTGTTAGAGCTAAAATTAGCATGTTTAAAGTGATTTTCATGCTTCCAGGGGCTCGGGAAGTTAATTAAATACCATTTGGAGGCATTTAATGTTAGAGCAAAAACGGCTGATTTTCGACAAAAGAGATAACACCCCCCCATTACGTCATGCTTCAGAAATGTGGAAAATGGTCCGTTTTCAAATGTTTTATTTTTGAACGTCAGTTCACATTTGTAGGTGGATCATCAGTGTTAGAGCTAAAATTAGCATGTTTAAAGTGATTTTCATGCTTCCAGGGGCTCGGGAAGTTAATTAAATACCATTTGGAGGCATTTAATGTTCGAGCAAAAACGGCTGATTTTCGACAAAAGAGATAACACCCCCCCATTACGTCATGCTTCAGAAATGTGGAAAATGGTCCGTTTTCAAATGTTTTATTTTTGAACGTCAGTTCACATTTGTAGGTGGATCATCAGTGTTAGAGCTAAAATTAGCATGTTTAAAGTGATTTTCATGCTTCCAGGGGCCCAAAACACAAGATTTATGGAATGGTTAAAAGTGCATGAAAATGGCCAATTTACTCACTCTGAGTTCTCAAAAAGGGTTTCTTCACCCCGGGAAGTTAATTAAATACCATTTGGAGGCATTTAATGTTCGAGCAAAAACGGCTGATTTTCGACAAAAGAGATAACACCCCCCCATTACGTCATGCTTCAGAAATGTGGAAAATGGTCCGTTTTCAAATGTTTTATTTTTGAACGTCAGTTCACATTTGTAGGTGGATCATCAGTGTTAGAGCTAAAATTAGCATGTTTAAAGTGATTTTCATGCTTCCAGGGGCTCGGGAAGTTAATTAAATACCATTTGGAGGCATTTAATGTTCGAGCAAAAACGGCTGATTTTCGACAAAAGAGATAACACCCCCCCCATTACGTCATGCTTCAGAAATGTGGAAAATGGTCCGTTTTCAAATGTTTTATTTTTGAACGTCAGTTCACATTTGTAGGTGGATCATCAGTGTTAGAGCTAAAATTAGCATGTTTAAAGTGATTTTCATGCTTCCAGGGGCTCGGGAAGTTAATTAAATACCATTTGGAGGCATTTAATGTTCGAGCAAAAACGGCTGATTTTCGACAAAAGAGATAACACCCCCCCATTACGTCATGCTTCAGAAATGTGGAAAATGGTCCGTTTTCAAATGTTTTATTTTTGAACGTCAGTTCACATTTGTAGGTGGATCATCAGTGTTAGAGCTAAAATTAGCATGTTTAAAGTGATTTTCATGCTTCCAGGGGCTCGGGAAGTTAATTAAATACCATTTGGAGGCATTTAATGTTCGAGCAAAAACGGCTGATTTTCGACAAAAGAGATAACACCCCCCATTACGTCATGCTTCAGAAATGTGGAAAATGGTCCGTTTTCAAATGTTTTATTTTTGAACGTCAGTTCACATTTGTAGGTGGATCATCAGTGTTAGAGCTAAAATTAGCATGTTTAAAGTGATTTTCATGCTTCCAGGGGCTCGGGAAGTTAATTAAATACCATTTGGAGGCATTTAATGTTAGAGCAAAAACGGCTGATTTTCGACAAAAGAGATAACACCCCCCCATTACGTCATGCTTCAGAAATGTGGAAAATGGTCCGTTTTCAAATGTTTTATTTTTGAACGTCAGTTCACATTTGTAGGTGGATCATCAGTGTTAGAGCTAAAATTAGCATGTTTAAAGTGATTTTCATGCTTCCAGGGGCTCGGGAAGTTAATTAAATACCATTTGGAGGCATTTAATGTTCGAGCAAAAACGGCTGATTTTCGACAAAAGAGATAACACCCCCCCATTACGTCATGCTTCAGAAATGTGGAAAATGGTCCGTTTTCAAATGTTTTATTTTTGAACGTCAGTTCACATTTGTAGGTGGATCATCAGTGTTAGAGCTAAAATTAGCATGTTTAAAGTGATTTTCATGCTTCCAGGGGCCCAAAACACAAGATTTATGGAATGGTTAAAAGTGCATGAAAATGGCCAATTTACTCACTCTGAGTTCTCAAAATGGGTTTCTTCACCCCGGGAAGTTAATTAAATACCATTTGGAGGCATTTAATGTTCGAGCAAAAACGGCTGATTTTCGACAAAAGAGATAACACCCCCCCATTACGTCATGCTTCAGAAATGTGGAAAATGGTCCGTTTTCAAATGTTTTATTTTTGAACGTCAGTTCACATTTGTAGGTGGATCATCAGTGTTAGAGCTAAAATTAGCATGTTTAAAGTGATTTTCATGCTTCCAGGGGCTCGGGAAGTTAATTAAATACCATTTGGAGGCATTTAATGTTCGAGCAAAAACGGCTGATTTTCGACAAAAGAGATAACACCCCCCCCATTACGTCATGCTTCAGAAATGTGGAAAATGGTCCGTTTTCAAATGTTTTATTTTTGAACGTCAGTTCACATTTGTAGGTGGATCATCAGTATTAGAGCTAAAATTAGCATGTTTAAAGTGATTTTCATGCTTCCAGGGGCTCGGGAAGTTAATTAAATACCATTTGGAGGCATTTAATGTTCGAGCAAAAACGGCTGATTTTCGACAAAAGAGATAACACCCCCCATTACGTCATGCTTCAGAAATGTGGAAAATGGTCCGTTTTCAAATGTTTTATTTTTGAACGTCAGTTCACATTTGTAGGTGGATCATCAGTGTTAGAGCTAAAATTAGCATGTTTAAAGTGATTTTCATGCTTCCAGGGGCTCGGGAAGTTAATTAAATACCATTTGGAGGCATTTAATGTTAGAGCAAAAACGGCTGATTTTCGACAAAAGAGCTAACACCCCCCCATTACGTCATGCTTCAGAAATGTGGAAAATGGTCCGTTTTCAAATGTTTTATTTTTGAACGTCAGTTCACATTTGTAGGTGGATCATCAGTGTTAGAGCTAAAATTAGCATGTTTAAAATGATTTTCATGCTTCCAGGGGCTCGGGAAGTTAATTAAATACCATTTGGAGGCATTTAATGTTCGAGCAAAAACGGCTGATTTTCGACAAAAGAGATAACACCCCCCCATAACGTCATGCTTCAGAAATGTGGAAAATGGTCCGTTTTCAAATGTTTTATTTTTGAACGTCAGTTCACATTTGTAGGTGGATCATCAGTGTTAGAGCTAAAATTAGCATGTTTAAAGTGATTTTCATGCTTCCAGGGGCTCGGGAAGTTAATTAAATACCATTTGGAGGCATTTAATGTTCGAGCAAAAACGGCTGATTTTCGACAAAAGAGATAACACCCCCCCATTACGTCATGCTTCAGAAATGTGGAAAATGGTCCATTTTCAAATGTTTTATTTTTGAACGTCAGTTCACATTTGTAGGTGGATCATCAGTGTTAGAGCTAAAATTAGCATGTTGAAAGTGATTTTCATGCTTCCAGGGGCTCGGGAAGTTAATTAAATACCATTTGGAGGCATTTAATGTTCGAGCAAAAACGGCTGATTTTCGACAAAAGAGATAACACCCCCCCATTACGTCATGCTTCAGAAATGTGGAAAATGGTCCGTTTTCAAATGTTTTATTTTTGAACGTCAGTTCACATTTGTAGGTGGATCATCAGTGTTAGAGCTAAAATTAGCATGTTTAAAGTGATTTTCATGCTTCCAGGGGCCCAAAACACAAGATTTATGGAATGGTTAAAAGTGCATGAAAATGGCCAATTTACTCACTCTGAGTTCTCAAAAAGGGTTTCTTCACCCCGGGAAGTTAATTAAATACCATTTGGAGGCATTTAATGTTCGAGCAAAAACGGCTGATTTTCGACAAAAGAGATAACACCCCCCCATTACGTCATGCTTCAGAAATGTGGAAAATGGTCCGTTTTCAAATGTTTTATTTTTGAACGTCAGTTCACATTTGTAGGCGGATCATCATTGTTAGAGCTAAAATTAGCATGTTTAAAGTGATTTTCATGCTTCCAGGGGCTCGGGAAGTTAATTAAATACCATTTGGAGGCATTTAATGTTCGAGCAAAAACGGCTGATTTTCGACAAAAGAGATAACACCCCCCATTACGCCATGCTTCAGAAATGTGGAAAATGGTCCGTTTTCAAATGTTTTATTTTTGAACGTCAGTTCACATTTGTAGGTGGATCATCAGTGTTAGAGCTAAAATTAGCATGTTTAAAGTGATTTTCATGCTTCCAGGGGCCCAAAACACAAGATTTATGGAATGGTTAAAAGTGCATGAAAATGGCCAATTTACTCACTCTGAGTTCTCAAAAAGGGTTTCTTCACCCCGGGAAGTTAATTAAATACCATTTGGAGGCATTTAATGTTCGAGCAAAAACGGCTGATTTTCGACAAAAGAGATAACACCCCCCCATTACGTCATGCTTCAGAAATGTGGAAAATGGTCCGTTTTCAAATGTTTTATTTTTGAACGTCAGTTCACATTTGTAGGTGGATCATCAGTGTTAGAGCTAAAATTAGCATGTTTAAAGTGATTTTCATGCTTCCAGGGGCTCGGGAAGTTAATTAAATACCATTTGGAGGCATTTAATGTTAGAGCAAAAACGGCTGATTTTCGACAAAAGAGATAACACCCCCCCATTACGTCATGCTTCAGAAATGTGGAAAATGGTCCGTTTTCAAATGTTTTATTTTTGAACGTCAGTTCACATTTGTAGGTGGATCATCAGTGTTAGAGCTAAAATTAGCATGTTTAAAGTGATTTTCATGCTTCCAGGGGCTCGGGAAGTTAATTAAATACCATTTGGAGGCATTTAATGTTCGAGCAAAAACGGCTGATTTTCGACAAAAGAGATAACACCCCCCCATTACGTCATGCTTCAGAAATGTGGAAAATGGTCCGTTTTCAAATGTTTTATTTTTGAACGTCAGTTCACATTTGTAGGTGGATCATCAGTGTTAGAGCTAAAATTAGCATGTTTAAAGTGATTTTCATGCTTCCAGGGGCTCGGGAAGTTAATTAAATACCATTTGGAGGCATTTAATGTTCGAGCAAAAACGGCTGATTTTCGACAAAAGAGATAACACCCCCCCCATTACGTCATGCTTCAGAAATGTGGAAAATGGTCCGTTTTCAAATGTTTTATTTTTGAACGTCAGTTCACATTTGTAGGTGGATCATCAGTGTTAGAGCTAAAATTAGCATGTTTAAAGTGATTTTCATGCTTCCAGGGGCTCGGGAAGTTAATTAAATACCATTTGGAGGCATTTAATGTTCGAGCAAAAACGGCTGATTTTCGACAAAAGAGATAACACCCCCCCATTACGTCATGCTTCAGAAATGTGGAAAATGGTCCGTTTTCAAATGTTTTATTTTTGAACGTCAGTTCACATTTGTAGGTGGATCATCAGTGTTAGAGCTAAAATTAGCATGTTTAAAGTGATTTTCATGCTTCCAGGGGCTCGGGAAGTTAATTAAATACCATTTGGAGGCATTTAATGTTCGAGCAAAAACGGCTGATTTTCGACAAAAGAGATAACACCCCCCCATTACGTCATGCTTCAGAAATGTGGAAAATGGTCCGTTTTCAAATGTTTTATTTTTGAACGTCAGTTCACATTTGTAGGTGGATCATCAGTGTTAGAGCTAAAATTAGCATGTTTAAAGTGATTTTCATGCTTCCAGGGGCCCAAAACACAAGATTTATGGAATGGTTAAAAGTGCATGAAAATGGCCAATTTACTCACTCTGAGTTCTCAAAAAGGGTTTCTTCACCCCGGGAAGTTAATTAAATACCATTTGGAGGCATTTAATGTTCGAGCAAAAACGGCTGATTTTCGACAAAAGAGATAACACCCCCCCATTACGTCATGCTTCAGAAATGTGGAAAATGGTCCGTTTTCAAATGTTTTATTTTTGAACGTCAGTTCACATTTGTAGGTGGATCATCAGTGTTAGAGCTAAAATTAGCATGTTTAAAGTGATTTTCATGCTTCCAGGGGCTCGGGAAGTTAATTAAATACCATTTGGAGGCATTTAATGTTCGAGCAAAAACGGCTGATTTTCGACAAAAGAGATAACACCCCCCCCATTACGTCATGCTTCAGAAATGTGGAAAATGGTCCGTTTTCAAATGTTTTATTTTTGAACGTCAGTTCACATTTGTAGGTGGATCATCAGTGTTAGAGCTAAAATTAGCATGTTTAAAGTGATTTTCATGCTTCCAGGGGCTCGGGAAGTTAATTAAATACCATTTGGAGGCATTTAATGTTCGAGCAAAAACGGCTGATTTTCGACAAAAGAGATAACACCCCCCCATTACGTCATGCTTCAGAAATGTGGAAAATGGTCCGTTTTCAAATGTTTTATTTTTGAACGTCAGTTCACATTTGTAGGTGGATCATCAGTGTTAGAGCTAAAATTAGCATGTTTAAAGTGATTTTCATGCTTCCAGGGGCTCGGGAAGTTAATTAAATACCATTTGGAGGCATTTAATGTTAGAGCAAAAACGGCTGATTTTCGACGAAAGAGCTAACACCCCCCCATTACGTCATGCTTCAGAAATGTGGAAAATGGTCCGTTTTCAAATGTTTTATTTTTGAACGTCAGTTCACATTTGTAGGTGGATCATCAGTGTTAGAGCTAAAATTAGCATGTTTAAAGTGATTTTCATGCTTCCAGGGGCTCGGGAAGTTAATTAAATACCATTTGGAGGCATTTAATGTTCGAGCAAAAACGGCTGATTTTCGACATAAGAGATAACACCCCCCCATAACGTCATGCTTCAGAAATGTGGAAAATGGTCCGTTTTCAAATGTTTTATTTTTGAACGTCAGTTCACATTTGTAGGTGGATCATCAGTGTTAGAGCTAAAATTAGCATGTTTAAAGTGATTTTCATGCTTCCAGGGGCTCGGGAAGTTAATTAAATACCATTTGGAGGCATTTAATGTTCAAGCAAAAACGGCTGATTTTCGACAAAAGAGATAACACCCCCCCATTACGTCATGCTTCAGAAATGTGGAAAATGGTCCGTTTTCAAATGTTTTATTTTTGAACGTCAGTTCACATTTGTAGGTGGATCATCAGTGTTAGAGCTAAAATTAGCATGTTTAAAGTGATTTTCATGCTTCCAGGGGCTCGGGAAGTTAATTAAATACCATTTGGAGGCATTTAATGTTCGAGCAAAAACGGCTGATTTTCGACAAAAGAGATAACACCCCCCCATTACGTCATGCTTCAGAAATGTGGAAAATGGTCCGTTTTCAAATGTTTTATTTTTGAATGTCAGTTCACATTTGTAGGTGGATCATCAGTGTTAGAGCTAAAATTAGCATGTTTAAAGTGATTTTCATGCTTCCAGGGGCCCAAAACACAAGATTTATGGAATGGTTAAAAGTGCATGAAAATGGCCAATTTACTCACTCTGAGTTCTCAAAAAGGGTTTCTTCACCCCGGGAAGTTAATTAAATACCATTTGGAGGCATTTAATGTTCGAGCAAAAACGGCTGATTTTCGACAAAAGAGATAACACCCCCCCTTTACGTCATGCTTCAGAAATGTGGAAAATGGTCCGTTTTCAAATGTTTTATTTTTGAACGTCAGTTCACATTTGTAGGCGGATCATCAGTGTTAGAGCTAAAATTAGCATGTTTAAAGTGATTTTCATGCTTCCAGGGGCTCGGGAAGTTAATTAAATATCATTTGGAGGCATTTAATGTTCGAGCAAAAACGGCTGATTTTCGACAAAAGAGATAACACCCCCCATTACGTCATGCTTCAGAAATGTGGAAAATGGTCCGTTTTCAAATGTTTTATTTTTGAACGTCAGTTCACATTTGTAGGTGGATCATCAGTGTTAGAGCTAAAATTAGCATGTTTAAAGTGATTTTCATGCTTCCAGGGGCCCAAAACACAAGATTTATGGAATGGTTAAAAGTGCATGAAAATGGCCAATTTACTCACTCTGAGTTCTCAAAAAGGGTTTCTTCACCCCGGGAAGTTAATTAAATACCATTTGGAGGCATTTAATGTTCGAGCAAAAACGGCTGATTTTCGACAAAAGAGATAACACCCCCCCATTACGTCATGCTTCAGAAATGTGGAAAATGGTCCGTTTTCAAATGTTTTATTTTTGAACGTCAGTTCACATTTGTAGGTGGATCATCAGTGTTAGAGCTAAAATTAGCATGTTTAAAGTGATTTTCATGCTTCCAGGGGCTCGGGAAGTTAATTAAATACCATTTGGAGGCATTTAATGTTCGAGCAAAAACGGCTGATTTTCGACAAAAGAGATAACACCCCCCCATTACGTCATGCTTCAGAAATGTGGAAAATGGTCCGTTTTCAAATGTTTTATTTTTGAACGTCAGTTCACATTTGTAGGTGGATCATCAGTGTTAGAGCTAAAATTAGCATGTTTAAAGTGATTTTCATGCTTCTTGGGGCCCAAAACACAAGATTTATGGAATGGTTAAAAGTGCATGAAAATGGCCAATTTACTCACTCTGAGTTCTCAAAAAGGGTTTCTTCACCCCGGGAAGTTAATTAAATACCATTTGGAGGCATTTAATGTTCGAGCAAAAACGGCTGATTTTCGACAAAAGAGATAACACCCCCCCATTACGTCATGCTTCAGAAATGTGGAAAATGGTCCGTTTTCAAATGTTTTATTTTTGAACGTCAGTTCACATTTGTAGGTGGATCATCAGTGTTAGAGCTAAAATTAGCATGTTTAAAGTGATTTTCATGCTTCCAGGGGCTCGGGAAGTTAATTAAATACCATTTGGAGGCATTTAATGTTCGAGCAAAAACGGCTGATTTTCGACAAAAGAGATAACACCCCCCCATTACGTCATGCTTCAGAAATGTGGAAAATGGTCCGTTTTCAAATGTTTTATTTTTGAACGTCAGTTCACATTTGTAGGTGGATCATCAGTGTTAGAGCTAAAATTAGCATGTTTAAAGTGATTTTCATGCTTCCAGGGGCTCGGGAAGTTAATTAAATACCATTTGGAGGCATTTAATGTTCGAGCAAAAACGGCTGATTTTCGACAAAAGAGATAACACCCCCCCATTACGTCATGCTTCAGAAATGTGGAAAATGGTCCGTTTTCAAATGTTTTATTTTTGAACGTCAGTTCACATTTGTAGGTGGATCATCAGTGTTAGAGCTAAAATTAGCATGTTTAAAGTGATTTTCATGCTTCCAGGGGCCCAAACACAAGATTTATGGAATGGTTAAAAGTGCATGAAAATGGCCAATTTACTCACTCTGAGTTCTCAAAAAGGGTTTCTTCACCCCGGGAAGTTAATTAAATACCATTTGGAGGCATTTAATGTTCGAGCAAAAACGGCTGATTTTCGACAAAAGAGATAACACCCCCCCATTACGTCATGCTTCAGAAATGTGGAAAATGGTCCGTTTTCAAATGTTTTATTTTTGAACGTCAGTTCACATTTGTAGGTGGATCATCAGTGTTAGAGCTAAAATTTGCATGTTTAAAGTGATTTTCATGCTTCCAGGGGCTCGGGAAGTTAATTAAATACCATTTGGAGGCATTTAATGTTCGAGCAAAAACGGCTGATTTTCGACAAAAGAGATAACACCCCCCCCATTACGTCATGCTTCAGAAATGTGGAAAATGGTCCGTTTTCAAATGTTTTATTTTTGAACGTCAGTTCACATTTGTAGGTGGATCATCAGTGTTAGAGCTAAAATTAGCATGTTTAAAGTGATTTTCATGCTTCCAGGGGCCCAAAACACAAGATTTATGGAATGGTTAAAAGTGCATGAAAATGGCCAATTTACTCACTCTGAGTTCTCAAAAAGGGTTTCTTCACCCCGGGAAGTTAATTAAATACCATTTGGAGGCATTTAATGTTCGAGCAAAAACGGCTGATTTTCGACAAAAGAGATAACACCCCCCCATTACGTCATGCTTCAGAAATGTGGAAAATGGTCCGTTTTCAAATGTTTTATTTTTGAACGTCAGTTCACATTTGTAGGTGGATCATCAGTGTTAGAGCTAAAATTAGCATGTTTAAAGTGATTTTCATGCTTCCAGGGGCTCGGGAAGTTAATTAAATACCATTTGGAGGCATTTAATGTTCGAGCAAAAACGGCTGATTTTCGACAAAAGAGATAACACCCCCCCATTACGTCATGCTTCAGAAATGTGGAAAATGGTCCGTTTTCAAATGTTTTATTTTTGAACGTCAGTTCACATTTGTAGGTGGATCATCAGTGTTAGAGCTAAAATTAGCATGTTTAAAGTGATTTTCATGCTTCCAGGGGCCCAAAACACAAGATTTATGGAATGGTTAAAAGTGCATGAAAATGGCCAATTTACTCACTCTGAGTTCTCAAAAAGGGTTTCTTCACCCCGGGAAGTTAATTAAATACCATTTGGAGGCATTTAATGTTCGAGCAAAAACGGCTGATTTTCGACAAAAGAGATAACACCCCCCCATTACGTCATGCTTCAGAAATGTGGAAAATGGTCCGTTTTCAAATGTTTTATTTTTGAACGTCAGTTCACATTTGTAGGCGGATCATCAGTGTTAGAGCTAAAATTAGCATGTTTAAAGTGATTTTCATGCTTCCAGGGGCTCGGGAAGTTAATTAAATACCATTTGGAGGCATTTAATGTTCGAGCAAAAACGGCTGATTTTCGACAAAAGAGATAACACCCCCCATTACGTCATGCTTCAGAAATGTGGAAAATGGTCCGTTTTCAAATGTTTTATTTTTGAACGTCAGTTCACATTTGTAGGTGGATCATCAGTGTTAGAGCTAAAATTAGCATGTTTAAAGTGATTTTCATGCTTCCAGGGGCCCAAAACACAAGATTTATGGAATGGTTAAAAGTGCATGAAAATGGCCAATTTACTCACTCTGAGTTCTCAAAAAGGGTTTCTTCACCCCGGGAAGTTAATTAAATACCATTTGGAGGCATTTAATGTTCGAGCAAAAACGGCTGATTTTCGACAAAAGAGATAACACCCCCCCATTACGTCATGCTTCAGAAATGTGGAAAATGGTCCGTTTTCAAATGTTTTATTTTTGAACGTCAGTTCACATTTGTAGGTGGATCATCAGTGTTAGAGCTAAAATTAGCATGTTTAAAGTGATTTTCATGCTTCCAGGGGCTCGGGAAGTTAATTAAATACCATTTGGAGGCATTTAATGTTCGAGCAAAAACGGCTGATTTTCGACAAAAGAGATAACACCCCCCCATTACGTCATGCTTCAGAAATGTGGAAAATGGTCCGTTTTCAAATGTTTTATTTTTGAACGTCAGTTCACATTTGTAGGTGGATCATCAGTGTTAGAGCTAAAATTAGCATGTTTAAAGTGATTTTCATGCTTCTTGGGGCCCAAAACACAAGATTTATGGAATGGTTAAAAGTGCATGAAAATGGCCAATTTACTCACTCTGAGTTCTCAAAAAGGGTTTCTTCACCCCGGGAAGTTAATTAAATACCATTTGGAGGCATTTAATGTTCGAGCAAAAACGGCTGATTTTCGACAAAAGAGATAACACCCCCCCATTACGTCATGCTTCAGAAATGTGGAAAATGGTCCGTTTTCAAATGTTTTATTTTTGAACGTCAGTTCACATTTGTAGGTGGATCATCAGTGTTAGAGCTAAAATTAGCATGTTTAAAGTGATTTTCATGCTTCCAGGGGCTCGGGAAGTTAATTAAATACCATTTGGAGGCATTTAATGTTCGAGCAAAAACGGCTGATTTTCGACAAAAGAGATAACACCCCCCCATTACGTCATGCTTCAGAAATGTGGAAAATGGTCCGTTTTCAAATGTTTTATTTTTGAACGTCAGTTCACATTTGTAGGTGGATCATCAGTGTTAGAGCTAAAATTAGCATGTTTAAAGTGATTTTCATGCTTCCAGGGGCTCGGGAAGTTAATTAAATACCATTTGGAGGCATTTAATGTTCGAGCAAAAACGGCTGATTTTCGACAAAAGAGATAACACCCCCCCATTACGTCATGCTTCAGAAATGTGGAAAATGGTCCGTTTTCAAATGTTTTATTTTTGAACGTCAGTTCACATTTGTAGGTGGATCATCAGTGTTAGAGCTAAAATTAGCATGTTTAAAGTGATTTTCATGCTTCCAGGGGCCCAAACACAAGATTTATGGAATGGTTAAAAGTGCATGAAAATGGCCAATTTACTCACTCTGAGTTCTCAAAAAGGGTTTCTTCACCCCGGGAAGTTAATTAAATACCATTTGGAGGCATTTAATGTTCGAGCAAAAACGGCTGATTTTCGACAAAAGAGATAACACCCCCCCATTACGTCATGCTTCAGAAATGTGGAAAATGGTCCGTTTTCAAATGTTTTATTTTTGAACGTCAGTTCACATTTGTAGGTGGATCATCAGTGTTAGAGCTAAAATTTGCATGTTTAAAGTGATTTTCATGCTTCCAGGGGCTCGGGAAGTTAATTAAATACCATTTGGAGGCATTTAATGTTCGAGCAAAAACGGCTGATTTTCGACAAAAGAGATAACACCCCCCCCCATTACGTCATGCTTCAGAAATGTGGAAAATGGTCCGTTTTCAAATGTTTTATTTTTGAACGTCAGTTCACATTTGTAGGTGGATCATCAGTGTTAGAGCTAAAATTAGCATGTTTAAAGTGATTTTCATGCTTCCAGGGGCCCAAAACACAAGATTTATGGAATGGTTAAAAGTGCATGAAAATGGCCAATTTACTCACTCTGAGTTCTCAAAAAGGGTTTCTTCACCCCGGGAAGTTAATTAAATACCATTTGGAGGCATTTAATGTTCGAGCAAAAACGGCTGATTTTCGACAAAAGAGATAACACCCCCCCATTACGTCATGCTTCAGAAATGTGGAAAATGGTCCGTTTTCAAATGTTTTATTTTTGAACGTCAGTTCACATTTGTAGGTGGATCATCAGTGTTAGAGCTAAAATTAGCATGTTTAAAGTGATTTTCATGCTTCCAGGGGCCTAAACACAAGATTTATGGAATGGTTAAAAGTGCATGAAAATGGCCAATTTACTCACTCTGAGTTCTCAAAAAGGGTTTCTTCACCCCGGGAAGTTAATTAAATATCATTTGGAGGCATTTAATGTTCGAGCAAAAACGGCTGATTTTCGACAAAAGAGATAACACCCCCCCATTACGTCATGCTTCAGAAATGTGGAAAATGGTCCGTTTTCAAATGTTTTATTTTTGAACGTCAGTTCACATTTGTAGGTGGATCATCAGTGTTAGAGCTAAAATTTGCATGTTTAAAGTGATTTTCATGCTTCCAGGGGCTCGGGAAGTTAATTAAATACCATTTGGAGGCATTTAATGTTCGAGCAAAAACGGCTGATTTTCGACAAAAGAGATAACACCCCCCCCATTAAGTCATGCTTCAGAAATGTGGAAAATGGTCCGTTTTCAAATGTTTTATTTTTGAACGTCAGTTCACATTTGTAGGTGGATCATCAGTGTTAGAGCTAAAATTAGCATGTTTAAAGTGATTTTCATGCTTCCAGGGGCCCAAAACACAAGATTTATGGAATGGTTAAAAGTGCATGAAAATGGCCAATTTACTCACTCTGAGTTCTCAAAAAGGGTTTCTTCACCCCGGGAAGTTCATTAAATACCATTTGGAGGCATTTAATGTTCGAGCAAAAACGGCTGATTTTCGACAAAAGAGATAACACCCCCCCATTACGTCATGCTTCAGAAATGTGGAAAATGGTCCGTTTTCAAATGTTTTATTTTTGAACGTCAGTTCACATTTGTAGGTGGATCATCAGTGTTAGAGCTAAAATTAGCATGTTTAAAGTGATTTTCATGCTTCCAGGGGCTCGGGAAGTTAATTAAATACCATTTGGAGGCATTTAATGTTCGAGCAAAAACGGCTGATTTTCGACAAAAGAGATAACACCTCCCCATTACGTCATGCTTCAGAAATGTGGAAAATGGTCCGTTTTCAAATGTTTTATTTTTGAACGTCAGTTCACATTTGTAGGTGGATCATCAGTGTTAGAGCTAAAATTAGCATGTTTAAAGTGATTTTCATGCTTCCAGGGGCTCGGGAAGTTAATTAAATACCATTTGGAGGCATTTAATGTTCGAGCAAAAACGGCTGATTTTCGACAAAAGAGATAACACCCCCCCATTACGTCATGCTTCAGAAATGTGGAAAATGGTCCGTTTTCAAATGTTTTATTTTTGAACGTCAGTTCACATTTGTAGGTGGATCATCAGTGTTAGAGCTAAAATTAGCATGTTTAAAGTGATTTTCATGCTTCCAGGGGCTCGGGAAGTTAATTAAATACCATTTGGAGGCATTTAATGTTAGAGCAAAAACGGCTGATTTTCGACGAAAGAGCTAACACCCCCCCATTACGTCATGCTTCAGAAATGTGGAAAATGGTCCGTTTTCAAATGTTTTATTTTTGAACGTCAGTTCACATTTGTAGGTGGATCATCAGTGTTAGAGCTAAAATTAGCATGTTTAAAGTGATTTTCATGCTTCCAGGGGCTCAGGAAGTTAATTAAATACCATTTGGAGGCATTTAATGTTCGAGCAAAAACGGCTGATTTTCGACAAAAGAGATAACACCCCCCCATTACGTCATGCTTCAGAAATGTGGAAAATGGTCCGTTTTCAAATGTTTTATTTTTGAACGTCAGTTCACATTTGTAGGTGGATCATCAGTGTTAGAGCTAAAATTAGCATGTTTAAAGTGATTTTCATGCTTCCAGGGGCTCGGGAAGTTAATTAAATACCATTTGGAGGCATTTAATGTTCGAGCAAAAACGGCTGATTTTCGACAAAAGAGATAACACCCCCCCATTACGTCATGCTTCAGAAATGTGGAAAATGGTCCGTTTTCAAATGTTTTATTTTTGAACGTCAGTTCACATTTGTAGGTGGATCATCAGTGTTAGAGCTAAAATTAGCATGTTTAAAGTGATTTTCATGCTTCCAGGGGCTCGGGAAGTTAATTAAATACCATTTGGAGGCATTTAATGTTCGAGCAAAAACGGCTGATTTTCGACAAAAGAGATAACACCCCCCCATTACGTCATGCTTCAGAAATGTGGAAAATGGTCCATTTTCAAATGTTTTATTTTTGAACGTCAGTTCACATTTGTAGGTGGATCATCAGTGTTAGAGCTAAAATTAGCATGTTTAAAGTGATTTTCATGCTTCCAGGGGCCCAAAACACAAGATTTATGGAATGGTTAAAAGTGCATGAAAATGGCCAATTTACTCACTCTGAGTTCTCAAAAAGGGTTTCTTCACCCCGGGAAGTTAATTAAATACCATTTGGAGGCATTTAATGTTCGAGCAAAAACGGCTGATTTTCGACAAAAGAGATAACACCCCCCCATTACGTCATGCTTCAGAAATGTGGAAAATGGTCCGTTTTCAAATGTTTTATTTTTGAACGTCAGTTCACATTTGTAGGTGGATCATCAGTGTTAGAGCTAAAATTAGCATGTTTAAAGTGATTTTCATGCTTCCAGGGGCTCGGGAAGTTAATTAAATACCATTTGGAGGCATTTAATGTTCGAGCAAAAACGGCTGATTTTCGACAAAAGAGATAACACCTCCCCATTACGTCATGCTTCAGAAATGTGGAAAATGGTCCGTTTTCAAATGTTTTATTTTTGAACGTCAGTTCACATTTGTAGGTGGATCATCAGTGTTAGAGCTAAAATTAGCATGTTTAAAGTGATTTTCATGCTTCCAGGGGCTCGGGAAGTTAATTAAATACCATTTGGAGGCATTTAATGTTCGAGCAAAAACGGCTGATTTTCGACAAAAGAGAAAACACCCCCCCATTACGTCATGCTTCAGAAATGTGGAAAATGGTCCGTTTTCAAATGTTTTATTTTTGAACGTCAGTTCACATTTGTAGGTGGATCATCAGTGTTAGAGCTAAAATTAGCATGTTTAAAGTGATTTTCATGCTTCCAGGGGCTCGGGAAGTTAATTAAATACCATTTGGAGGCATTTAATGTTAGAGCAAAAACGGCTGATTTTCGACGAAAGAGCTAACACCCCCCCATTACGTCATGCTTCAGAAATGTGGAAAATGGTCCGTTTTCAAATGTTTTATTTTTGAACGTCAGTTCACATTTGTAGGTGGATCATCAGTGTTAGAGCTAAAATTAGCATGTTTAAAGTGATTTTCATGCTTCCAGGGGCTCGGGAAGTTAATTAAATACCATTTGGAGGCATTTAATGTTCGAGCAAAAACGGCTGATTTTCGACAAAAGAGATAACACCCCCCCATTACGTCATGCTTCAGAAATGTGGAAAATGGTCCGTTTTCAAATGTTTTATTTTTGAACGTCAGTTCACATTTGTAGGTGGATCATCAGTGTTAGAGCTAAAATTAGCATGTTTAAAGTGATTTTCATGCTTCCAGGGGCTCGGGAAGTTAATTAAATACCATTTGGAGGCATTTAATGTTCGAGCAAAAACGGCTGATTTTCGACAAAAGAGATAACACCCCCCCATTACGTCATGCTTCAGAAATGTGGAAAATGGTCCGTTTTCAAATGTTTTATTTTTGAACGTCAGTTCACATTTGTAGGTGGATCATCAGTGTTAGAGCTAAAATTAGCATGTTTAAAGTGATTTTCATGCTTCCAGGGGCTCGGGAAGTTAATTAAATACCATTTGGAGGCATTTAATGTTCGAGCAAAAACGGCTGATTTTCGACAAAAGAGATAACACCCCCCCATTACGTCATGCTTCAGAAATGTGGAAAATGGTCCGTTTTCAAATGTTTTATTTTTGAACGTCAGTTCACATTTGTAGGTGGATCATCAGTGTTAGAGCTAAAATTAGCATGTTTAAAGTGATTTTCATGCTTCCAGGGGCCCAAAACACAAGATTTATGGAATGGTTAAAAGTGCATGAAAATGGCCAATTTACTCACTCTGAGTTCTCAAAAAGGGTTTCTTCACCCCGGGAAGTTAATTAAATACCATTTGGAGGCATTTAATGTTCGAGCAAAAACGGCTGATTTTCGACAAAAGAGATAACACCCCCCCATTACGTCATGCTTTAGAAATGTGGAAAATGGTCCGTTTTCAAATGTTTTATTTTTGAACGTCAGTTCACATTTGTAGGTGGATCATCAGTGTTAGAGCTAAAATTAGCATGTTTAAAGTGATTTTCATGCTTCCAGGGGCTCTTGAAGTTAATTAAATACCATTTGGAGGCATTTAATGTTCGAGCAAAAACGGCTGATTTTCGACAAAAGAGATAACACCCCCCCATTACGTCATGCTTCAGAAATGTGGAAAATGGTCCGTTTTCAAATGTTTTATTTTTGAACGTCAGTTCACATTTGTAGGCGGATCATCAGTGTTAGAGCTAAAATTAGCATGTTTAAAGTGATTTTCATGCTTCCAGGGGCTCGGGAAGTTAATTAAATACCATTTGGAGGCATTTAATGTTCGAGCAAAAACGGCTGATTTTCGACAAAAGAGATAACACCCCCCATTACGTCATGCTTCAGAAATGTGGAAAATGGTCCGTTTTCAAATGTTTTATTTTTGAACGTCAGTTCACATTTGTAGGTGGATCATCAGTGTTAGAGCTAAAATTAGCATGTTTAAAGTGATTTTCATGCTTCCAGGGGCCCAAAACACAAGATTTATGGAATGGTTAAAAGTGCATGAAAATGGCCAATTTACTCACTCTGAGTTCTCAAAAAGGGTTTCTTCACCCCGGGAAGTTAATTAAATACCATTTGGAGGCATTTAATGTTCGAGCAAAAACGGCTGATTTTCGACAAAAGAGATAACACCCCCCCATTACGTCATGCTTCAGAAATGTGGAAAATGGTCCGTTTTCAAATGTTTTATTTTTGAACGTCAGTTCACATTTGTAGGTGGATCATCAGTGTTAGAGCTAAAATTAGCATGTTTAAAGTGATTTTCATGCTTCCAGGGGCTCGGGAAGTTAATTAAATACCATTTGGAGGCATTTAATGTTCGAGCAAAAACGGCTGATTTTCGACAAAAGAGATAACACCCCCCCATTACGTCATGCTTCAGAAATGTGGAAAATGGTCCGTTTTCAAATGTTTTATTTTTGAACGTCAGTTCACATTTGTAGGTGGATCATCAGTGTTAGAGCTAAAATTAGCATGTTTAAAGTGATTTTCATGCTTCCAGGGGCCCAAACACAAGATTTATGGAATGGTTAAAAGTGCATGAAAATGGCCAATTTACTCACTCTGAGTTCTCAAAAAGGGTTTCTTCACCCCGGGAAGTTAATTAAATACCATTTGGAGGCATTTAATGTTCGAGCAAAAACGGCTGATTTTCGACAAAAGAGATAACACCCCCCCATTACGTCATGCTTCAGAAATGTGGAAAATGGTCCGTTTTCAAATGTTTTATTTTTGAACGTCAGTTCACATTTGTAGGTGGATCATCAGTGTTAGAGCTAAAATTTGCATGTTTAAAGTGATTTTCATGCTTCCAGGGGCTCGGGAAGTTAATTAAATACCATTTGGAGGCATTTAATGTTCGAGCAAAAACGGCTGATTTTCGACAAAAGAGATAACACCCCCCCCATTACGTCATGCTTCAGAAATGTGGAAAATGGTCCGTTTTCAAATGTTTTATTTTTGAACGTCAGTTCACATTTGTAGGTGGATCATCAGTGTTAGAGCTAAAATTAGCATGTTTAAAGTGATTTTCATGCTTCCAGGGGCCCAAAACACAAGATTTATGGAATGGTTAAAAGTGCATGAAAATGGCCAATTTACTCACTCTGAGTTCTCAAAAAGGGTTTCTTCACCCCGGGAAGTTAATTAAATACCATTTGGAGGCATTTAATGTTCGAGCAAAAACGGCTGATTTTCGACAAAAGAGATAACACCCCCCCATTACGTCATGCTTCAGAAATGTGGAAAATGGTCCGTTTTCAAATGTTTTATTTTTGAACGTCAGTTCACATTTGTAGGTGGATCATCAGTGTTAGAGCTAAAATTAGCATGTTTAAAGTGATTTTCATGCTTCCAGGGGCCCAAACACAAGATTTATGGAATGGTTAAAAGTGCATGAAAATGGCCAATTTACTCACTCTGAGTTCTCAAAAAGGGTTTCTTCACCCCGGGAAGTTAATTAAATACCATTTGGAGGCATTTAATGTTCGAGCAAAAACGGCTGATTTTCGACAAAAGAGATAACACCCCCCCATTACGTCATGCTTCAGAAATGTGGAAAATGGTCCGTTTTCAAATGTTTTATTTTTGAACGTCAGTTCACATTTGTAGGTGGATCATCAGTGTTAGAGCTAAAATTAGCATGTTTAAAGTGATTTTCATGCTTCCAGGGGCCCAAACACAAGATTTATGGAATGGTTAAAAGTGCATGAAAATGGCCAATTTACTCACTCTGAGTTCTCAAAAAGGGTTTCTTCACCCCGGGAAGTTAATTAAATACCATTTGGAGGCATTTAATGTTCGAGCAAAAACGGCTGATTTTCGACAAAAGAGATAACACCCCCCCATTACGTCATGCTTCAGAAATGTGGAAAATGGTCCGTTTTCAAATGTTTTATTTTTGAACGTCAGTTCACATTTGTAGGTGGATCATCAGTGTTAGAGCTAAAATTTGCATGTTTAAAGTGATTTTCATGCTTCCAGGGGCTCGGGAAGTTAATTAAATACCATTTGGAGGCATTTAATGTTCGAGCAAAAACGGCTGATTTTCGACAAAAGAGATAACACCCCCCCCATTACGTCATGCTTCAGAAATGTGGAAAATGGTCCGTTTTCAAATGTTTTATTTTTGAACGTCAGTTCACATTTGTAGGTGGATCATCAGTGTTAGAGCTAAAATTAGCATGTTTAAAGTGATTTTCATGCTTCCAGGGGCCCAAAACACAAGATTTATGGAATGGTTAAAAGTGCATGAAAATGGCCAATTTACTCACTCTGAGTTCTCAAAAAGGGTTTCTTCACCCCGGGAAGTTAATTAAATACCATTTGGAGGCATTTAATGTTCGAGCAAAAACGGCTGATTTTCGACAAAAGAGATAACACCCCCCCATTACGTCATGCTTCAGAAATGTGGAAAATGGTCCGTTTTCAAATGTTTTATTTTTGAACGTCAGTTCACATTTGTAGGTGGATCATCAGTGTTAGAGCTAAAATTAGCATGTTTAAAGTGATTTTCATGCTTCCAGGGGCTCGGGAAGTTAATTAAATACCATTTGGAGGCATTTAATGTTCGAGCAAAAACGGCTGATTTTCGACAAAAGAGATAACACCTCCCCATTACGTCATGCTTCAGAAATGTGGAAAATGGTCCGTTTTCAAATGTTTTATTTTTGAACGTCAGTTCACATTTGTAGGTGGATCATCAGTGTTAGAGCTAAAATTAGCATGTTTAAAGTGATTTTCATGCTTCCAGGGGCTCGGGAAGTTAATTAAATACCATTTGGAGGCATTTAATGTTCGAGCAAAAACGGCTGATTTTCGACAAAAGAGATAACACCCCCCCATTACGTCATGCTTCAGAAATGTGGAAAATGGTCCGTTTTCAAATGTTTTATTTTTGAACGTCAGTTCACATTTGTAGGTGGATCATCAGTGTTAGAGCTAAAATTAGCATGTTTAAAGTGATTTTCATGCTTCCAGGGGCTCGGGAAGTTAATTAAATACCATTTGGAGGCATTTAATGTTAGAGCAAAAACGGCTGATTTTCGACGAAAGAGCTAACACCCCCCCATTACGTCATGCTTCAGAAATGTGGAAAATGGTCCGTTTTCAAATGTTTTATTTTTGAACGTCAGTTCACATTTGTAGGTGGATCATCAGTGTTAGAGCTAAAATTAGCATGTTTAAAGTGATTTTCATGCTTCCAGGGGCTCAGGAAGTTAATTAAATACCATTTGGAGGCATTTAATGTTCGAGCAAAAACGGCTGATTTTCGACAAAAGAGATAACACCCCCCCATTACGTCATGCTTCAGAAATGTGGAAAATGGTCCGTTTTCAAATGTTTTATTTTTGAACGTCAGTTCACATTTGTAGGTGGATCATCAGTGTTAGAGCTAAAATTAGCATGTTTAAAGTGATTTTCATGCTTCCAGGGGCCCAAAACACAAGATTTATGGAATGGTTAAAAGTGCATGAAAATGGCCAATTTACTCACTCTGAGTTCTCAAAAAGGGTTTCTTCACCCCGGGAAGTTAATTAAATACCATTTGGAGGCATTTAATGTTCGAGCAAAAACGGCTGATTTTCGACAAAAGAGATAACACCCCCCCATTACGTCATGCTTCAGAAATGTGGAAAATGGTCCGTTTTCAAATGTTTTATTTTTGAACGTCAGTTCACATTTGTAGGTGGATCATCAGTGTTAGAGCTAAAATTAGCATGTTTAAAGTGATTTTCATGCTTCCAGGGGCTCGGGAAGTTAATTAAATACCATTTGGAGGCATTTAATGTTAGAGCAAAAACGGCTGATTTTCGACAAAAGAGATAACACCCCCCCATTACGTCATGCTTCAGAAATGTGGAAAATGGTCCGTTTTCAAATGTTTTATTTTTGAACGTCAGTTCACATTCGTAGGTGGATCATCAGTGTTAGAGCTAAAATTAGCAAGTTTAAAGTGATTTTCATGCTTCCAGGGGCTCGGGAAGTTAATTAAATACCATTTGGAGGCATTTAATGTTCGAGCAAAAACGGCTGATTTTCGACAAAAGAGATAACACCCCCCCATTACGTCATGCTTCAGAAATGTGGAAAATGGTCCGTTTTCAAATGTTTTATTTTTGAACGTCAGTTCACATTTGTAGGTGGATCATCAGTGTTAGAGCTAAAATTAGCATGTTTAAAGTGATTTTCATGCTTCCAGGGGCCCAAAACACAAGATTTATGGAATGGTTAAAAGTGCATGAAAATGGCCAATTTACTCACTCTGAGTTCTCAAAAAGGGTTTCTTCACCCCGGGAAGTTAATTAAATACCATTTGGAGGCATTTAATGTTCGAGCAAAAACGGCTGATTTTCGACAAAAGAGATAACACCCCCCCATTACGTCATGCTTCAGAAATGTGAAAAATGGTCCGTTTTCAAATGTTTTATTTTTGAACGTCAGTTCACATTTGTAGGTGGATCATCAGTGTTAGAGCTAAAATTAGCATGTTTAAAGTGATTTTCATGCTTCCAGGGGCTCGGGAAGTTAATTAAATATCATTTGGAGGCATTTAATGTTAGAGCAAAAACGGCTGATTTTCGACAAAAGAGATAACACCCCCCCATTACGTCATGCTTCAGAAATGTGGAAAATGGTCCGTTTTCAAATGTTTTATTTTTGAACGTCAGTTCACATTTGTAGGTGGATCATCAGTGTTAGAGCTAAAATTAGCATGTTTAAAGTGATTTTCATGCTTCCAGGGGCTCAGGAAGTTAATTAAATACCATTTGGAGGCATTTAATGTTCGAGCAAAAACGGCTGATTTTCGACAAAAGAGATAACACCCCCCCATTACGTCATGCTTCAGAAATGTGGAAAATGGTCCGTTTTCAAATGTTTTATTTTTGAACGTCAGTTCACATTTGTAGGTGGATCATCAGTGTTAGAGCTAAAATTAGCATGTTTAAAGTGATTTTCATGCTTCCAGGGGCCCAAAACACAAGATTTATGGAATGGTTAAAAGTGCATGAAAATGGCCAATTTACTCACTCTGAGTTCTCAAAAAGGGTTTCTTCACCCCGGGAAGTTAATTAAATACCATTTGGAGGCATTTAATGTTCGAGCAAAAACGGCTGATTTTCGACAAAAGAGATAACACCCCCCCATTACGTCATGCTTCAGAAATGTGGAAAATGGTCCGTTTTCAAATGTTTTATTTTTGAACGTCAGTTCACATTTGTAGGTGGATCATCAGTGTTAGAGCTAAAATTAGCATGTTTAAAGTGATTTTCATGCTTCCAGGGGCTCGGGAAGTTAATTAAATACCATTTGGAGGCATTTAATGTTCGAGCAAAAACGGCTGATTTTCGACAAAAGAGATAACACCCCCCCATTACGTCATGCTTCAGAAATGTGGAAAATGGTCCGTTTTCAAATGTTTTATTTTTGAACGTCAGTTCACATTTGTAGGTGGATCATCAGTGTTAGAGCTGAAATTAGCATGTTTAAAGTGATTTTCATGCTTCCAGGGGCTCGGGAAGTTAATTAAATACCATTTGGAGGCATTTAATGTTCGAGCAAAAACGGCTGATTTTCGACAAAAGAGATAACACCCCCCCATTACGTCATGCTTCAGAAATGTGGAAAATGGTCAGTTTTCAAATGTTTTATTTTTGAACGTCAGTTCACATTTGTAGGTGGATCATCAGTGTTAGAGCTAAAATTAGCATGTTTAAAGTGATTTTCATGCTTCCAGGGGCTCGGGAAGTTAATTAAATACCATTTGGAGGCATTTAATGTTAGAGCAAAAACGGCTGATTTTCGACGAAAGAGCTAACACCCCCCCATTACGTCATGCTTCAGAAATGTGGAAAATGGTCTGTTTTCAAATGTTTTATTTTTGAACGTCAGTTCACATTTGTAGGTGGATCATCAGTGTTAGAGCTAAAATTAGCATGTTTAAAGTGATTTTCATGCTTCCAGGGGCCCAAAACACAAGATTTATGGAATGGTTAAAAGTGCATGAAAATGGCCAATTTACTCACTCTGAGTTCTCAAAAAGGGTTTCTTCACCCCGGGAAGTTAATTAAATACCATTTGGAGGCATTTAATGTTCGAGCAAAAACGGCTGATTTTCGACAAAAGAGATAACACCCCCCCATTACGTCATGCTTCAGAAATGTGGAAAATGGTCCGTTTTCAAATGTTTTATTTTTGAACGTCAGTTCACATTTGTAGGTGGATCATCAGTGTTAGAGCTAAAATTAGCATGTTTAAAGTGATTTTCATGCTTCCAGGGGCTCGGGAAGTTAATTAAATATCATTTGGAGGCATTTAATGTTAGAGCAAAAACGGCTGATTTTCGACAAAAGAGATAACACCCCCCCATTACGTCATGCTTCAGAAATGTGGAAAATGGTCCGTTTTCAAATGTTTTATTTTTGAACGTCAGTTCACATTTGTAGGTGGATCATCAGTGTTAGAGCTAAAATTAGCATGTTTAAAGTGATTTTCATGCTTCCAGGGGCTCGGGAAGTTAATTAAATACCATTTGGAGGCATTTAATGTTCGAGCAAAAACGGCTGATTTTCGACAAAAGAGATAACACCCCCCCATTACGTCATGCTTCAGAAATGTGGAAAATGGTCCGTTTTCAAATGTTTTATTTTTGAACGTCAGTTCACATTTGTAGGTGGATCATCAGTGTTAGAGCTAAAATTAGCATGTTTAAAGTGATTTTCATGCTTCCAGGGGCCCAAAACACAAGATTTATGGAATGGTTAAAAGTGCATGAAAATGGCCAATTTACTCACTCTGAGTTCTCAAAAAGGGTTTCTTCACCCCGGGAAGTTAATTAAATACCATTTGGAGGCATTTAATGTTCGAGCAAAAACGGCTGATTTTCGACAAAAGAGATAACACCCCCCCATTACGTCATGCTTCAGAAATGTGGAAAATGGTCCGTTTTCAAATGTTTTATTTTTGAACGTCAGTTCACATTTGTAGGTGGATCATCAGTGTTAGAGCTAAAATTAGCATGTTTAAAGTGATTTTCATGCTTCCAGGGGCTCGGGAAGTTAATTAAATACCATTTGGAGGCATTTAATGTTCGAGCAAAAACGGCTGATTTTCGACAAAAGAGATAACACCCCCCCATTACGTCATGCTTCAGAAATGTGGAAAATGGTCCGTTTTCAAATGTTTTATTTTTGAATGTCAGTTCACATTTGTAGGTGGATCATCAGTGTTAGAGCTAAAATTAGCATGTTTAAAGTGATTTTCATGCTTCCAGGGGCTCGGGAAGTTAATTAAATACCATTTGGAGGCATTTAATGTTCGAGCAAAAACGGCTGATTTTCGACAAAAGAGATAACACCCCCCCATTACGTCATGCTTCAGAAATGTGGAAAATGGTCAGTTTTCAAATGTTTTATTTTTGAACGTCAGTTCACATTTGTAGGTGGATCATCAGTGTTAGAGCTAAAATTAGCATGTTTAAAGTGATTTTCATGCTTCCAGGGGCTCGGGAAGTTAATTAAATACCATTTGGAGGCATTTAATGTTAGAGCAAAAACGGCTGATTTTCGACGAAAGAGCTAACACCCCCCCATTACGTCATGCTTCAGAAATGTGGAAAATGGTCTGTTTTCAAATGTTTTATTTTTGAACGTCAGTTCACATTTGTAGGTGGATCATCAGTGTTAGAGCTAAAATTAGCATGTTTAAAGTGATTTTCATGCTTCCAGGGGCTCGGGAAGTTAATTAAATACCATTTGGAGGCATTTAATGTTCGAGCAAAAACGGCTGATTTTCGACAAAAGAGATAACACCCCCCCATTACGTCATGCTTCAGAAATGTGGAAAATGGTCCGTTTTCAAATGTTTTATTTTTGAACGTCAGTTCACATTTGTAGGTGGATCATCAGTGTTAGAGCTAAAATTCGCATGTTTAAAGTGATTTTCATGCTTCCAGGGGCTCGGGAAGTTAATTAAATACCATTTGGAGGCATTTAATGTTCGAGCAAAAACGGCTGATTTTCGACAAAAGAGATAACACCCCCCCATTACGTCATGCTTCAGAAATGTGGAAAATGGTCCGTTTTCAAATGTTTTATTTTTGAACGTCAGTTCACATTTGTAGGTGGATCATCAGTGTTAGAGCTAAAATTAGCATGTTTAAAGTGATTTTCATGCTTCCAGGGGCCCAAAACACAAGATTTATGGAATGGTCAAAAGTGCATGAAAATGGCCAATTTACTCACTCTGAGTTCTCAAAAAGGGTTTCTTCACCCCGGGAAGTTAATTAAATACCATTTGGAGGCATTTAATGTTCGAGCAAAAACGGCTGATTTTCGACAAAAGAGATAACACCCCCCCATTACGTCATGCTTCAGAAATGTGGAAAATGGTCCGTTTTCAAATGTTTTATTTTTGAACGTCAGTTCACATTTGTAGGTGGATCATCAGTGTTAGAGCTAAAATTAGCATGTTTAAAGTGATTTTCATGCTTCCAGGGGCCCAAAACACAAGATTTATGGAATGGTTAAAAGTGCATGAAAATGGCCAATTTACTCACTCTGAGTTCTCAAAAAGGGTTTCTTCACCCCGGGAAGTTAATTAAATACCATTTGGAGGCATTTAATGTTCGAGCAAAAACGGCTGATTTTCGACAAAAGAGATAACACCCCCCCATTACGTCATGCTTTAGAAATGTGGAAAATGGTCCGTTTTCAAATGTTTTATTTTTGAACGTCAGTTCACATTTGTAGGTGGATCATCAGTGTTAGAGCTAAAATTAGCATGTTTAAAGTGATTTTCATGCTTCCAGGGGCCCAAAACACAAGATTTATGGAATGGTTAAAAGTGCATGAAAATGGCCAATTTACTCACTCTGAGTTCTCAAAAAGGGTTTCTTCACCCCGGGAAGTTAATTAAATACCATTTGGAGGCATTTAATGTTCGAGCAAAAACGGCTGATTTTCGACAAAAGAGATAACACCCCCCCATTACGTCATGCTTCAGAAATGTGGAAAATGGTCCGTTTTCAAATGTTTTATTTTTGAACGTCAGTTCACATTTGTAGGTGGATCATCAGTGTTAGAGCTAAAATTAGCATGTTTAAAGTGATTTTCATGCTTCCAGGGGCTCAGGAAGTTAATTAAATACCATTTGGAGGCATTTAATGTTCGAGCAAAAACGGCTGATTTTCGACAAAAGAGATAACACCCCCCCATTACGTCATGCTTCAGAAATGTGGAAAATGGTCCGTTTTCAAATGTTTTATTTCAGAACGTCAGTTCACATTTGTAGGTGGATCATCAGTGTTAGAGCTAAAATTAGCATGTTTAAAGTGATTTTCATGCTTCCCGGGGCTCGGGAAGTTAATTAAATACCATTTGGAGGCATTTAATGTTCGAGCAAAAACGGCTGATTTTCGACAAAAGAGATAACACCCCCCCATTACGTCATGCTTCAGAAATGTGGAAAATGGTCCGTTTTCAAATGTTTTATTTTTGAACGTCAGTTCACATTTGTAGGTGGATCATCAGTGTTAGAGCTAAAATTAGCATGTTTAAAGTGATTTTCATGCTTCCAGGGGCCCAAAACACAAGATTTATGGAATGGTTAAAAGTGCATGAAAATGGCCAATTTACTCACTCTGAGTTCTCAAAAAGGGTTTCTTCACCCCGGGAAGTTAATTAAATACCATTTGGAGGCATTTAATGTTCGAGCAAAAACTGCTGATTTTCGACAAAAGAGATAACACCCCCCCATTACGTCATGCTTCAGAAATGTGGAAAATGGTCCGTTTTCAAATGTTTTATTTTTGAACGTCAGTTCACATTTGTAGGTGGATCATCAGTGTTAGAGCTAAAATTAGCATGTTTAAAGTGATTTTCATGCTTCCAGGGGCTCGGGAAGTTAATTAAATACCATTTGGAGGCATTTAATGTTCGAGCAAAAACGGCTGATTTTCGACAAAAGAGATAACACCCCCCCATTACGTCATGCTTCAGAAATGTGGAAAATGGTCCGTTTTCAAATGTTTTATTTTTGAACGTCAGTTCACATTTGTAGGTGGATCATCAGTGTTAGAACTAAAATTAGCATGTTTAAAGTGATTTTCATGCTTCCAGGGGCCCAAAACACAAGATTTATGGAATGGTTAAAAGTGCATGAAAATGGCCAATTTACTCACTCTGAGTTCTCAAAAAGGGTTTCTTCACCCCGGGAAGTTAATTAAATACCATTTGGAGGCATTTAATGTTCGAGCAAAAACGGCTGATTTTCGACAAAAGAGATAACACCCCCCCATTACGTCATGCTTCAGAAATGTGGAAAATGGTCCGTTTTCAAATGTTTTATTTTTGAACGTCAGTTCACATTTGTAGGTGGATCATCAGTGTTAGAGCTAAAATTAGCATGTTTAAAGTGATTTTCATGCTTCCAGGGGCTCGGGAAGTTAATTAAATACCATTTGGAGGCATTTAATGTTCGAGCAAAAACGGCTGATTTTCGACAAAAGAGATAACACCCCCCCATTACGTCATGCTTCAGAAATGTGGAAAATGGTCCGTTTTCAAATGTTTTATTTTTGAACGTCAGTTCACATTTGTAGGTGGATCATCAGTGTTAGAGCTAAAATTAGCATGTTTAAAGTGATTTTCATGCTTCCAGGGGCTCGGGAAGTTAATTAAATACCATTTGGAGGCATTTAATGTTCGAGCAAAAACGGCTGATTTTCGACAAAAGAGATAACACCCCCCCATTACGTCATGCTTCAGAAATGTGGAAAATGGTCCGTTTTCAAATGTTTTATTTTTGAACGTCAGTTCACATTTGTAGGTGGATCATCAGTGTTAGAGCTAAAATTAGCATGTTTAAAGTGATTTTCATGCTTCCAGGGGCTCGGGAAGTTAATTAAATACCATTTGGAGGCATTTAATGTTAGAGCAAAAACGGCTGATTTTCGACGAAAGAGCTAACACCCCCCCATTACGTCATGCTTCAGAAATGTGGAAAATGGTCCGTTTTCAAATGTTTTATTTTTGAACGTCAGTTCACATTTGTAGGTGGATCATCAGTGTTAGAGCTAAAATTAGCATGTTTAAAGTGATTTTCATGCTTCCAGGGGCTCGGGAAGTTAATTAAATACCATTTGGAGGCATTTAATGTTCGAGCAAAAACGGCTGATTTTCGACAAAAGAGATAACACCCCCCCATTACGTCATGCTTCAGAAATGTGGAAAATGGTCCGTTTTCAAATGTTTTATTTTTGAACGTCAGTTCACATTTGTAGGTGGATCATCAGTGTTAGAGCTAAAATTAGCATGTTTAAAGTGATTTTCATGCTTCCAGGGGCTCGGGAAGTTAATTAAATACCATTTGGAGGCATTTAATGTTCGAGCAAAAACGGCTGATTTTCGACAAAAGAGATAACACCCCCCCATTACGTCATGCTTCAGAAATGTGGAAAATGGTCCGTTTTCAAATGTTTTATTTTTGAACGTCAGTTCACATTTGTAGGTGGATCATCAGTGTTAGAGCTAAAATTAGCATGTTTAAAGTGATTTTCATGCTTCCAGGGGCTCGGGAAGTTAATTAAATACCATTTGGAGGCATTTAATGTTCGAGCAAAAACGGCTGATTTTCGACAAAAGAGATAACACCCCCCCATTACGTCATGCTTCAGAAATGTGGAAAATGGTCCGTTTTCAAATGTTTTATTTTTGAACGTCAGTTCACATTTGTAGGTGGATCATCAGTGTTAGAGCTAAAATTAGCATGTTTAAAGTGATTTTCATGCTTCCAGGGGCCCAAAACACAAGATTTATGGAATGGTTAAAAGTGCATGAAAATGGCCAATTTACTCACTCTGAGTTCTCAAAAAGGGTTTCTTCACCCCGGGAAGTTAATTAAATACCATTTGGAGGCATTTAATGTTCGAGCAAAAACGGCTGATTTTCGACAAAAGAGATAACACCCCCCCATTACGTCATGCTTTAGAAATGTGGAAAATGGTCCGTTTTCAAATGTTTTATTTTTGAACGTCAGTTCACATTTGTAGGTGGATCATCAGTGTTAGAGCTAAAATTAGCATGTTTAAAGTGATTTTCATGCTTCCAGGGGCTCGGGAAGTTAATTAAATACCATTTGGAGGCATTTAATGTTCGAGCAAAAACGGCTGATTTTCGACAAAAGAGATAACACCCCCCATTACGTCATGCTTCAGAAATGTGGAAAATGGTCCGTTTTCAAATGTTTTATTTTTGAACGTCAGTTCACATTTGTAGGCGGATCATCAGTGTTAGAGCTAAAATTAGCATGTTTAAAGTGATTTTCATGCTTCCAGGGGCTCGGGAAGTTAATTAAATACCATTTGGAGGCATTTAATGTTCGAGCAAAAACGGCTGATTTTCGACAAAAGAGATAACACCCCCCATTACGTCATGCTTCAGAAATGTGGAAAATGGTCCGTTTTCAAATGTTTTATTTTTGAACGTCAGTTCACATTTGTAGGTGGATCATCAGTGTTAGAGCTAAAATTAGCATGTTTAAAGTGATTTTCATGCTTCCAGGGGCCCAAAACACAAGATTTATGGAATGGTTAAAAGTGCATGAAAATGGCCAATTTACTCACTCTGAGTTCTCAAAAAGGGTTTCTTCACCCCGGGAAGTTAATTAAATACCATTTGGAGGCATTTAATGTTAGAGCAAAAACGGCTGATTTTCGACAAAAGAGATAACACCCCCCCATTACGTCATGCTTCAGAAATGTGGAAAATGGTCCGTTTTCAAATGTTTTATTTTTGAACGTCAGTTCACATTTGTAGGTGGATCATCAGTGTTAGAGCTAAAATTAGCATGTTTAAAGTGATTTTCATGCTTCCAGGGGCTCGGGAAGTTAATTAAATACCATTTGGAGGCATTTAATGTTAGAGCAAAAACGGCTGATTTTCGACAAAAGAGATAACACCCCCCCATTACGTCATGCTTCAGAAATGTGGAAAATGGTCCGTTTTCAAATGTTTTATTTTTGAACGTCAGTTCACATTTGTAGGTGGATCATCAGTGTTAGAGCTAAAATTAGCATGTTTAAAGTGATTTTCATGCTTCCAGGGGCTCGGGAAGTTAATTAAATACCATTTGGAGGCATTTAATGTTCGAGCAAAAACGGCTGATTTTCGACAAAAGAGATAACACCCCCCCATTACGTCATGCTTCAGAAATGTGGAAAATGGTCCGTTTTCAAATGTTTTATTTTTGAACGTCAGTTCACATTTGTAGGTGGATCATCAGTGTTAGAGCTAAAATTAGCATGTTTAAAGTGATTTTCATGCTTCCAGGGGCTCGGGAAGTTAATTAAATACCATTTGGAGGCATTTAATGTTCGAGCAAAAACGGCTGATTTTCGACAAAAGAGATAACACCCCCCCATTACGTCATGCTTCAGAAATGTGGAAAATGGTCCGTTTTCAAATGTTTTATTTTTGAACGTCAGTTCACATTTGTAGGTGGATCATCAGTGTTAGAGCTAAAATTAGCATGTTTAAAGTGATTTTCATGCTTCCAGGGGCTCGGGAAGTTAATTAAATACCATTTGGAGGCATTTAATGTTCGAGCAAAAACGGCTGATTTTCGACAAAAGAGATAACACCCCCCCATTACGTCATGCTTCAGAAATGTGGAAAATGGTCCGTTTTCAAATATTTTATTTTTGAACGTCAGTTCACATTTGTAGGTGGATCATCAGTGTTAGAGCTAAAATTAGCATGTTTAAAGTGATTTTCATGCTTCCAGGGGCTCGGGAAGTTAATTAAATACCATTTGGAGGCATTTAATGTTCGAGCAAAAACGGCTGATTTTCGACAAAAGAGATAACACCCCCCCATTACGTCATGCTTCAGAAATGTGGAAAATGGTCCGTTTTCAAATGTTTTATTTTTGAACGTCAGTTCACATTTGTAGGTGGATCATCAGTGTTAGAGCTAAAATTAGCATGTTTAAAGTGATTTTCATGCTTCCAGGGGCTCGGGAAGTTAATTAAATACCATTTGGAGGCATTTAATGTTAGAGCAAAAACGGCTGATTTTCGACAAAAGAGATAACACCCCCCCATTACGTCATGCTTCAGAAATGTGGAAAATGGTCCGTTTTCAAATGTTTTATTTTTGAACGTCAGTTCACATTTGTAGGTGGATCATCAGTGTTAGAGCTAAAATTAGCATGTTTAAAGTGATTTTCATGCTTCCAGGGGCCCAAAACACAAGATTTATGGAATGGTTAAAAGTGCATGAAAATGGCCAATTTACTCACTCTGAGTTCTCAAAAAGGGTTTCTTCACCCCGGGAAGTTAATTAAATACCATTTGGAGGCATTTAATGTTCGAGCAAAAACGGCTGATTTTCGACAAAAGAGATAACACCCCCCCATTACGTCATGCTTCAGAAATGTGGAAAATGGTCCGTTTTCAAATGTTTTATTTTTGAACGTCAGTTCACATTTGTAGGTGGATCATCAGTGTTAGAGCTAAAATTAGCATGTTTAAAGTGATTTTCATGCTTCCAGGGGCTCGGGAAGTTAATTAAATACCATTTGGAGGCATTTAATGTTAGAGCAAAAACGGCTGATTTTCGACAAAAGAGATAACACCCCCCCATTACGTCATGCTTCAGAAATGTGGAAAATGGTCCGTTTTCAAATGTTTTATTTTTGAACGTCAGTTCACATTTGTAGGTGGATCATCAGTGTTAGAGCTAAAATTAGCATGTTTAAAGTGATTTTCATGCTTCCAGGGGCTCGGGAAGTTAATTAAATACCATTTGGAGGCATTTAATGTTAGAGCAAAAACGGCTGATTTTCGACAAAAGAGATAACACCCCCCCATTACGTCATGCTTCAGAAATGTGGAAAATGGTCCGTTTTCAAATGTTTTATTTTTGAACGTCAGTTCACATTTGTAGGTGGATCATCAGTGTTAGAGCTAAAATTAGCATGTTTAAAGTGATTTTCATGCTTCCAGGGGCTCGGGAAGTTAATTAAATACCATTTGGAGGCATTTAATGTTCGAGCAAAAACGGCTGATTTTCGACAAAAGAGATAACACCCCCCCATTACGTCATGCTTCAGAAATGTGGAAAATGGTCCGTTTTCAAATGTTTTATTTTTGAACGTCAGTTCACATTTGTAGGTGGATCATCAGTGTTAGAGCTAAAATTAGCATGTTTAAAGTGATTTTCATGCTTCCAGGGGCTCGGGAAGTTAATTAAATACCATTTGGAGGCATTTAATGTTCGAGCAAAAACGGCTGATTTTCGACAAAAGAGATAACACCCCCCCATTACGTCATGCTTCAGAAATGTGGAAAATGGTCCGTTTTCAAATGTTTTATTTTTGAACGTCAGTTCACATTTGTAGGTGGATCATCAGTGTTAGAGCTAAAATTAGCATGTTTAAAGTGATTTTCATGCTTCCAGGGGCTCGGGAAGTTAATTAAATACCATTTGGAGGCATTTAATGTTCGAGCAAAAACGGCTGATTTTCGACAAAAGAGATAACACCCCCCCATTACGTCATGCTTCAGAAATGTGGAAAATGGTCCGTTTTCAAATATTTTATTTTTGAACGTCAGTTCACATTTGTAGGTGGATCATCAGTGTTAGAGCTAAAATTAGCATGTTTAAAGTGATTTTCATGCTTCCAGGGGCTCGGGAAGTTAATTAAATACCATTTGGAGGCATTTAATGTTCGAGCAAAAACGGCTGATTTTCGACAAAAGAGATAACACCCCCCCATTACGTCATGCTTCAGAAATGTGGAAAATGGTCCGTTTTCAAATGTTTTATTTTTGAACGTCAGTTCACATTTGTAGGTGGATCATCAGTGTTAGAGCTAAAATTAGCATGTTTAAAGTGATTTTCATGCTTCCAGGGGCTCGGGAAGTTAATTAAATACCATTTGGAGGCATTTAATGTTAGAGCAAAAACGGCTGATTTTCGACAAAAGAGATAACACCCCCCCATTACGTCATGCTTCAGAAATGTGGAAAATGGTCCGTTTTCAAATGTTTTATTTTTGAACGTCAGTTCACATTTGTAGGTGGATCATCAGTGTTAGAGCTAAAATTAGCATGTTTAAAGTGATTTTCATGCTTCCAGGGGCTCGGGAAGTTAATTAAATACCATTTGGAGGCATTTAATGTTAGAGCAAAAACGGCTGATTTTCGACAAAAGAGATAACACCCCCCCATTACGTCATGCTTCAGAAATGTGGAAAATGGTCCGTTTTCAAATGTTTTATTTTTGAACGTCAGTTCACATTTGTAGGTGGATCATCAGTGTTAGAGCTAAAATTAGCATGCTTAAAGTGATTTTCATGCTTCCAGGGGCTCGGGAAGTTAATTAAATACCATTTGGAGGCATTTAATGTTCGAGCAAAAACGGCTGATTTTCGACAAAAGAGATAACACCCCCCCATTACGTCATGCTTCAGAAATGTGGAAAATGGTCCGTTTTCAAATGTTTTATTTTTGAACGTCAGTTCACATTTGTAGGTGGATCATCAGTTTTAGAGCTAAAATTAGCATGTTTAAAGTGATTTTCATGCTTCCAGGGGCTCGGGAAGTTAATTAAATACCATTTGGAGGCATTTAATGTTAGAGCAAAAACGGCTGATTTTCGACAAAAGAGATAACACCCCCCCATTACGTCATGCTTCAGAAATGTGGAAAATGGTCCGTTTTCAAATGTTTTATTTTTGAACGTCAGTTCACATTTGTAGGTGGATCATCAGTGTTAGAGCTAAAATTAGCATGTTTAAAGTGATTTTCATGCTTCCAGGGGCTCGGGAAGTTAATTAAATACCATTTGGAGGCATTTAATGTTCGAGCAAAAACGGCTGATTTTCGACAAAAGAGATAACACCCCCCCATTACGTCATGCTTCAGAAATGTGGAAAATGGTCCGTTTTCAAATGTTTTATTTTTGAACGTCAGTTCACATTTGTAGGTGGATCATCAGTGTTAGAGCTAAAATTAGCATGTTTAAAGTGATTTTCATGCTTCCAGGGGCTCGGGAAGTTAATTAAATACCATTTGGAGGCATTTAATGTTCGAGCAAAAACGGCTGATTTTCGACAAAAGAGATAACACCCCCCCATTACGTCATGCTTCAGAAATGTGGAAAATGGTCCGTTTTCAAATGTTTTATTTTTGAACGTCAGTTCACATTTGTAGGTGGATCATCAGTGTTAGAGCTAAAATTAGCATGTTTAAAGTGATTTTCATGCTTCCAGGGGCCCAAAACACAAGATTTATGGAATGGTTAAAAGTGCATGAAAATGGCCAATTTACTCACTCTGAGTTCTCAAAAAGGGTTTCTTCACCCCGGGAAGTTAATTAAATACCATTTGGAGGCATTTAATGTTCGAGCAAAAACGGCTGATTTTCGACAAAAGAGATAACACCCCCCCATTACGTCATGCTTCAGAAATGTGGAAAATGGTCCGTTTTCAAATGTTTTATTTTTGAACGTCAGTTCACATTTGTAGGTGGATCATCAGTGTTAGAGCTAAAATTAGCATGTTTCAAGTGATTTTCATGCTTCTTGGGGCCCAAAACACAAGATTTATGGAATGGTTAAAAGTGCATGAAAATGGCCAATTTACTCACTCTGAGTTCTCAAAAAGGGTTTCTTCACCCCGGGAAGTTAATTAAATACCATTTGGAGGCATTTAATGTTCGAGCAAAAACGGCTGATTTTCGACAAAAGAGATAACACCCCCCCATTACGTCATGCTTCAGAAATGTGGAAAATGGTCCGTTTTCAAATGTTTTATTTTTGAACGTCAGTTCACATTTGTAGGTGGATCATCAGTGTTAGAGCTAAAATTAGCATGTTTAAAGTGATTTTCATGCTTCCAGGGGCTCGGGAAGTTAATTAAATACCATTTGGAGGCATTTAATGTTAGAGCAAAAACGGCTGATTTTCGACAAAAGAGATAACACCCCCCCATTACGTCATGCTTCAGAAATGTGGAAAATGGTCCGTTTTCAAATGTTTTATTTTTGAACGTCAGTTCACATTTGTAGGTGGATCATCAGTGTTAGAGCTAAAATTAGCATGTTTAAAGTGATTTTCATGCTTCCAGGGGCTCGGGAAGTTAATTAAATACCATTTGGAGGCATTTAATGTTCGAGCAAAAACGGCTGATTTTCGACAAAAGAGATAACACCCCCCCATTACGTCATGCTTCAGAAATGTGGAAAATGGTCCGTTTTCAAATGTTTTATTTTTGAACGTCAGTTCACATTTGTAGGTGGATCATCAGTGTTAGAGCTAAAATTAGCATGTTTAAAGTGATTTTCATGCTTCCAGGGGCTCGGGAAGTTAATTAAATACCATTTGGAGGCATTTAATGTTCGAGCAAAAACGGCTGATTTTCGACAAAAGAGATAACACCCCCCCATTACGTCATGCTTCAGAAATGTGGAAAATGGTCCGTTTTCAAATGTTTTATTTTTGAACGTCAGTTCACATTTGTAGGTGGATCATCAGTTTTAGAGCTAAAATTAGCATGTTTAAAGTGATTTTCATGCTTCCAGGGGCTCGGGAAGTTAATTAAATACCATTTGGAGGCATTTAATGTTAGAGCAAAAACGGCTGATTTTCGACAAAAGAGATAACACCCCCCCATTACGTCATGCTTCAGAAATGTGGAAAATGGTCCGTTTTCAAATGTTTTATTTTTGAACGTCAGTTCACATTTGTAGGTGGATCATCAGTGTTAGAGCTAAAATTAGCATGTTTAAAGTGATTTTCATGCTTCCAGGGGCTCGGGAAGTTAATTAAATACCATTTGGAGGCATTTAATGTTCGAGCAAAAACGGCTGATTTTCGACAAAAGAGATAACACCCCCCCATTACGTCATGCTTCAGAAATGTGGAAAATGGTCCGTTTTCAAATGTTTTATTTTTGAACGTCAGTTCACATTTGTAGGTGGATCATCAGTGTTAGAGCTAAAATTAGCATGTTTAAAGTGATTTTCATGCTTCCAGGGGCTCGGGAAGTTAATTAAATACCATTTGGAGGCATTTAATGTTCGAGCAAAAACGGCTGATTTTCGACAAAAGAGATAACACCCCCCCATTACGTCATGCTTCAGAAATGTGGAAAATGGTCCGTTTTCAAATGTTTTATTTTTGAACGTCAGTTCACATTTGTAGGTGGATCATCAGTGTTAGAGCTAAAATTAGCATGTTTAAAGTGATTTTCATGCTTCCAGGGGCCCAAAACACAAGATTTATGGAATGGTTAAAAGTGCATGAAAATGGCCAATTTACTCACTCTGAGTTCTCAAAAAGGGTTTCTTCACCCCGGGAAGTTAATTAAATACCATTTGGAGGCATTTAATGTTCGAGCAAAAACGGCTGATTTTCGACAAAAGAGATAACACCCCCCCATTACGTCATGCTTCAGAAATGTGGAAAATGGTCCGTTTTCAAATGTTTTATTTTTGAACGTCAGTTCACATTTGTAGGTGGATCATCAGTGTTAGAGCTAAAATTAGCATGTTTCAAGTGATTTTCATGCTTCTTGGGGCCCAAAACACAAGATTTATGGAATGGTTAAAAGTGCATGAAAATGGCCAATTTACTCACTCTGAGTTCTCAAAAAGGGTTTCTTCACCCCGGGAAGTTAATTAAATACCATTTGGAGGCATTTAATGTTCGAGCAAAAACGGCTGATTTTCGACAAAAGAGATAACACCCCCCCATTACGTCATGCTTCAGAAATGTGGAAAATGGTCCGTTTTCAAATGTTTTATTTTTGAACGTCAGTTCACATTTGTAGGTGGATCATCAGTGTTAGAGCTAAAATTAGCATGTTTAAAGTGATTTTCATGCTTCCAGGGGCTCGGGAAGTTAATTAAATACCATTTGGAGGCATTTAATGTTAGAGCAAAAACGGCTGATTTTCGACAAAAGAGATAACACCCCCCCATTACGTCATGCTTCAGAAATGTGGAAAATGGTCCGTTTTCAAATGTTTTATTTTTGAACGTCAGTTCACATTTGTAGGTGGATCATCAGTGTTAGAGCTAAAATTAGCATGTTTAAAGTGATTTTCATGCTTCCAGGGGCTCGGGAAGTTAATTAAATACCATTTGGAGGCATTTAATGTTCGAGCAAAAACGGCTGATTTTCGACAAAAGAGATAACACCCCCCCATTACGTCATGCTTCAGAAATGTGGAAAATGGTCCGTTTTCAAATGTTTTATTTTTGAACTTCAGTTCACATTTGTAGGTGGATCATCAGTGTTAGAGCTAAAATTAGCATGTTTAAAGTGATTTTCATGCTTCCAGGGGCCCAAAACACAAGATTTATGGAATGGTTAAAAGTGCATGAAAATGGCCAATTTACTCACTCTGAGTTCTCAAAAAGGGTTTCTTCACCCCGGGAAGTTAATTAAATACCATTTGGAGGCATTTAATGTTCGAGCAAAAACGGCTGATTTTCGACAAAAGAGATAACACCCCCCCATTACGTCATGCTTCAGAAATGTGGAAAATGGTCCGTTTTCAAATGTTTTATTTTTGAACGTCAGTTCACATTTGTAGGTGGATCATCAGTGTTAGAGCTAAAATTAGCATGTTTAAAGTGATTTTCATGCTTCCAGGGGCTCGGGAAGTTAATTAAATACCATTTGGAGGCATTTAATGTTCGAGCAAAAACGGCTGATTTTCGACAAAAGAGATAACACCCCCCCATTACGTCATGCTTCAGAAATGTGGAAAATGGTCCGTTTTCAAATGTTTTATTTTTGAACGTCAGTTCACATTTGTAGGTGGATCATCAGTGTTAGAGCTAAAATTAGCATGTTTAAAGTGATTTTCATGCTTCCAGGGGCTCGGGAAGTTAATTAAATACCATTTGGAGGCATTTAATGTTCGAGCAAAAACGGCTGATTTTCGACAAAAGAGATAACACCCCCCCATTACGTCATGCTTCAGAAATGTGGAAAATGGTCCGTTTTCAAATGTTTTATTTTTGAACGTCAGTTCACATTTGTAGGTGGATCATCAGTGTTAGAGCTAAAATTAGCATGTTTAAAGTGATTTTCATGCTTCCAGGGGCTCGGGAAGTTAATTAAATACCATTTGGAGGCATTTAATGTTAGAGCAAAAACGGCTGATTTTCGACGAAAGAGCTAACACCCCCCCATTACGTCATGCTTCAGAAATGTGGAAAATGGTCTGTTTTCAAATGTTTTATTTTTGAACGTCAGTTCACATTTGTAGGTGGATCATCAGTGTTAGAGCCAAAATTAGCATGTTTAAAGTGATTTTCATGCTTCCAGGGGCTCGGGAAGTTAATTAAATACCATTTGGAGGCATTTAATGTTCGAGCAAAAACGGCTGATTTTCGACAAAAGAGATAACACCCCCCCATTACGTCATGCTTCAGAAATGTGGAAAATGGTCCGTTTTCAAATGTTTTATTTTTGAACGTCAGTTCACATTTGTAGGTGGATCATCAGTGTTAGAGCTAAAATTAGCATGTTTAAAGTGATTTTCATGCTTCCAGGGGCTCGGGAAGTTAATTAAATACCATTTGGAGGCATTTAATGTTCGAGCAAAAACGGCTGATTTTCGACAAAAGAGATAACACCCCCCCATTACGTCATGCTTCAGAAATGTGGAAAATGGTCCGTTTTCAAATGTTTTATTTTTGAACGTCAGTTCACATTTGTAGGTGGATCATCAGTGTTAGAGCTAAAATTAGCATGTTTAAAGTGATTTTCATGCTTCCAGGGGCTCGGGAAGTTAATTAAATACCATTTGGAGGCATTTAATGTTCGAGCAAAAACGGCTGATTTTCGACAAAAGAGATAACACCCCCCCATTACGTCATGCTTCAGAAATGTGGAAAATGGTCCGTTTTCAAATGTTTTATTTTTGAACGTCAGTTCACATTTGTAGGTGGATCATCAGTGTTAGAGCTAAAATTAGCATGTTTAAAGTGATTTTCATGCTTCCAGGGGCCCAAAACACAAGATTTATGGAATGGTTAAAAGTGCATGAAAATGGCCAATTTACTCACTCTGAGTTCTCAAAAAGGGTTTCTTCACCCCGGGAAGTTAATTAAATACCATTTGGAGGCATTTAATGTTCGAGCAAAACGGCTGATTTTCGACAAAAGAGATAACACCCCCCCATTAAGTCATGCTTTAGAAATGTGGAAAATGGTCCGTTTTCAAATGTTTTATTTTTGAACGTCAGTTCACATTTGTAGGTGGATCATCAGTGTTAGAGCTAAAATTAGCATGTTTAAAGTGATTTTCATGCTTCCAGGGGGTCGGGAAGTTAATTAAATACCATTTGGAGGCATTTAATGTTCGAGCAAAAACGGCTGATTTTCGACAAAAGAGATAACACCCCCCCATTACGTCATGCTTCAGAAATGTGGAAAATGGTCCGTTTTCAAATGTTTTATTTTTGAACGTCAGTTCACATTTGTAGGTGGATCATCAGTGTTAGAGCTAAAATTAGCATGTTTAAAGTGATTTTCATGCTTCCAGGGGCCCAAAACACAAGATTTATGGAATGGTCAAAAGTGCATGAAAATGGCCAATTTACTCACTCTGAGTTCTCAAAAAGGGTTTCTTCACCCCGGGAAGTTAATTAAATACCATTTGGAGGCATTTAATGTGAGAGCAAAAACGGCTGATTTTCGACAAAAGAGATAACACCCCCCCATTACGTCATGCTTCAGAAATGTGGAAAATGGTCCGTTTTCAAATGTTTTATTTTTGAACGTCAGTTCACATTTGTAGGTGGATCATCAGTGTTAGAGCTAAAATTAGCATGTTTAAAGTGATATTCATGCTTCCAGGGGCCCAAAACACAAGATTTATGGAATGGTTAAAAGTGCATGAAAATGGCCAATTTACGCACTCTGAGTTCTCAAAAAGGGTTTCTTCACCCCGGGAAGTTAATTAAATACCATTTGGAGGCATTTAATGTTCGAGCAAAAACGGCTGATTTTCGACAAAAGAGATAACACCCCCCCATTACGTCATGCTTTAGAAATGTGGAAAATGGTCCGTTTTCAAATGTTTTATTTTTGAACTTCAGTTCACATTTGTAGGTGGATCATCAGTGTTAGAGCTAAAATTAGCATGTTTAAAGTGATTTTCATGCTTCCAGGGGCCCAAAACACAAGATTTATGGAATGGTTAAAAGTGCATGAAAATGGCCAATTTACTCACTCTGAGTTCTCAAAAAGGGTTTCTTCACCCCGGGAAGTTAATTAAATACCATTTGGAGGCATTTAATGTTCGAGCAAAAACGGCTGATTTTCGACAAAAGAGATAACACCCCCCCATTACGTCATGCTTCAGAAATGTGGAAAATGGTCCGTTTTCAAATGTTTTATTTTTGAACGTCAGTTCACATTTGTAGGTGGATCATCAGTGTTAGAGCTAAAATTAGCATGTTTAAAGTGATTTTCATGCTTCCAGGGGCTCGGGAAGTTAATTAAATACCATTTGGAGGCATTTAATGTTCGAGCAAAAACGGCTGATTTTCGACAAAAGAGATAACACCCCCCCATTACGTCATGCTTCAGAAATGTGGAAAATGGTCCGTTTTCAAATGTTTTATTTTTGAACGTCAGTTCACATTTGTAGGTGGATCATCAGTGTTAGAGCTAAAATTAGCATGTTTAAAGTGATTTTCATGCTTCCCGGGGCTCGGGAAGTTAATTAAATACCAGTTGGAGGCATTTAATGTTCGAGCAAAAACGGCTGATTTTCGACAAAAGAGATAACACCCCCCCATTACGTCATGCTTCAGAAATGTGGAAAATGGTCCGTTTTCAAATGTTTTATTTTTGAACGTCAGTTCACATTTGTAGGTGGATCATCAGTGTTAGAGCTAAAATTAGCATGTTTAAAGTGATTTTCATGCTTCCAGGGGCCCAAAACACAAGATTTATGGAATGGTTAAAAGTGCATGAAAATGGCCAATTTACTCACTCTGAGTTCTCAAAAAGGGTTTCTTCACCCCGGGAAGTTAATTAAATACCATTTGGAGGCATTTAATGTTCGAGCAAAAACGGCTGATTTTCGACAAAAGAGATAACACCCCCCCATTACGTCATGCTTCAGAAATGTGGAAAATGGTCCGTTTTCAAATGTTTTATTTTTGAACGTCAGTTCACATTTGTAGGTGGATCATCAGTGTTAGAGCTAAAATTAGCATGTTTAAAGTGATTTTCATGCTTCCAGGGGCTCGGGAAGTTAATTAAATACCATTTGGAGGCATTTAATGTTCGAGCAAAAACGGCTGATTTTCGACAAAAGAGATAACACCCCCCCATTACGTCATGCTTCAGAAATGTGGAAAATGGTCCGTTTTCAAATGTTTTATTTTTGAACGTCAGTTCACATTTGTAGGTGGATCATCAGTGTTAGAGCTAAAATTAGCATGTTTAAAGTGATTTTCATGCTTCCAGGGGCCCAAAACACAAGATTTATGGAATGGTTAAAAGTGCATGAAAATGGCCAATTTACTCACTCTGAGTTCTCAAAAAGGGTTTCTTCACCCCGGGAAGTTAATTAAATACCATTTGGAGGCATTTAATGTTCGAGCAAAAACGGCTGATTTTCGACAAAAGAGATAACACCCCCCCATTACGTCATGCTTCAGAAATGTGGAAAATGGTCCGTTTTCAAATGTTTTATTTTTGAACGTCAGTTCACATTTGTAGGTGGATCATCAGTGTTAGAGCTAAAATTAGCATGTTTAAAGTGATTTTCATGCTTCCAGGGGCTCGGGAAGTTAATTAAATACCATTTGGAGGCATTTAATGTTCGAGCAAAAACGGCTGATTTTCGACAAAAGAGATAACACCCCCCCATTACGTCATGCTTCAGAAATGTGGAAAATGGTCCGTTTTCAAATGTTTTATTTTTGAACGTCAGTTCACATTTGTAGGTGGATCATCAGTGTTAGAGCTAAAATTAGCATGTTTAAAGTGATTTTCATGCTTCCAGGGGCTCGGGAAGTTAATTAAATACCATTTGGAGGCATTTAATGTTCGAGCAAAAACGGCTGATTTTCGACAAAAGAGATAACACCCCCCCATTACGTCATGCTTCAGAAATGTGGAAAATGGTCCGTTTTCAAATGTTTTATTTTTGAACGTCAGTTCACATTTGTAGGTGGATCATCAGTGTTAGAGCTAAAATTAGCATGTTTAAAGTGATTTTCATGCTTCCAGGGGCTCGGGAAGTTAATTAAATACCATTTGGAGGCATTTAATGTTAGAGCAAAAACGGCTGATTTTCGACGAAAGAGCTAACACCCCCCCATTACGTCATGCTTCAGAAATGTGGAAAATGGTCCGTTTTCAAATGTTTTATTTTTGAACGTCAGTTCACATTTGTAGGCGGATCATCAGTGTTAGAGCTAAAATTAGCATGTTTAACGTGATTTTCATGCTTCCAGGGGCCCAAAACACAAGATTTATGGAATGGTTAAAAGTGCATGAAAATGGCCAATTTACTCACTCTGAGTTCTCAAAAAGGGTTTCTTCACCCCGGGAAGTTAATTAAATACCATTTGGAGGCATTTAATGTTCGAGCAAAAACGGCTGATTTTCGACAAAAGAGATAACACCCCCCCATTACGTCATGCTTTAGAAATGTGGAAAATGGTCCGTTTTCAAATGTTTTATTTTTGAACGTCAGTTCACATTTGTAGTTGGATCATCAGTGTTAGAGCTAAAATTAGCATGTTTAAAGTGATTTTCATGCTTCCAGGGGCTCGGGAAGTTAATTAAATACCATTTGGAGGCATTTAATGTTCGAGCAAAAACGGCTGATTTTCGACAAAAGAGATAACACCCCCCCATTACGTCATGCTTCAGAAATGTGGAAAATGGTCCGTTTTCAAATGTTTTATTTTTGAACGTCAGTTCACATTTGTAGGTGGATCATCAGTGTTAGAGCTAAAATTAGCATGTTTAAAGTGATTTTCATGCTTCCAGGGGCCCAAAACACAAGATTTATGGAATGGTCAAAAGTGCATGAAAATGGCCAATTTACTCACTCTGAGTTCTCAAAAAGGGTTTCTTCACCCCGGGAAGTTAATTAAATACCATTTGGAGGCATTTAATGTTAGAGCAAAAACGGCTGATTTTCGACAAAAGAGATAACACCCCCCCATTACGTCATGCTTCAGAAATGTGGAAAATGGTCCGTTTTCAAATGTTTTATTTTTGAACGTCAGTTCACATTTGTAGGTGGATCATCAGTGTTAGAGCTAAAATTAGCATGTTTAAAGTGATTTTCATGCTTCCAGGGGCCCAAAACACAAGATTTATGGAATGGTTAAAAGTGCATGAAAATGGCCAATTTACTCACTCTGAGTTCTCAAAAAGGGTTTCTTCACCCCGGGAAGTTAATTAAATACCATTTGGAGGCATTTAATGTTCGAGCAAAAACGGCTGATTTTCGACAAAAGAGATAACACCCCCCCATTACGTCATGCTTTAGAAATGTGGAAAATGGTCCGTTTTCAAATGTTTTATTTTTGAACGTCAGTTCACATTTGTAGGTGGATCATCAGTGTTAGAGCTAAAATTAGCATGTTTAAAGTGATTTTCATGCTTCCAGGGGCTCGGGAAGTTAATTAAATACCATTTGGAGGCATTTAATGTTCGAGCAAAAACGGCTGATTTTCGACAAAAGAGATAACACCCCCCCATTACGTCATGCTTCAGAAATGTGGAAAATGGTCCGTTTTCAAATGTTTTATTTTTGAACGTCAGTTCACATTTGTAGGTGGATCATCAGTGTTAGAGCTAAAATTAGCATGTTTAAAGTGATTTTCATGCTTCCCGGGGCTCGGGAAGTTAATTAAATACCATTTGGAGGCATTTAATGTTCGAGCAAAAACGGCTGATTTTCGACAAAAGAGATAACACCCCCCCATTACGTCATGCTTCAGAAATGTGGAAAATGGTCCGTTTTCAAATGTTTTATTTTTGAACGTCAGTTCACATTTGTAGGTGGATCATCAGTGTTAGAGCTAAAATTAGCATGTTTAAAGTGATTTTCATGCTTCCAGGGGCCCAAAACACAAGATTTATGGAATGGTTAAAAGTGCATGAAAATGGCCAATTTACTCACTCTGAGTTCTCAAAAAGGGTTTCTTCACCCCGGGAAGTTAATTAAATACCATTTGGAGGCATTTAATGTTCGAGCAAAAACGGCTGATTTTCGACAAAAGTGATAACACCCCCCCATTACGTCATGCTTCAGAAATGTGGAAAATGGTCCGTTTTCAAATGTTTTATTTTTGAACGTCAGTTCACATTTGTAGGTGGATCATCAGTGTTAGAGCTAAAATTAGCATGTTTAAAGTGATTTTCATGCTTCCAGGGGCTCGGGAAGTTAATTAAATACCATTTGGAGGCATTTAATGTTCGAGCAAAAACGGCTGATTTTCGACAAAAGAGATAACACCCCCCCATTACGTCATGCTTCAGAAATGTGGAAAATGGTCCGTTTTCAAATGTTTTATTTTTGAACGTCAGTTCACATTTGTAGGTGGATCATCAGTGTTAGAGCTAAAATTAGCATGTTTAAAGTGATTTTCATGCTTCCAGGGGCCCAAAACACAAGATTTATGGAATGGTTAAAAGTGCATGAAAATGGCCAATTTACTCACTCTGAGTTCTCAAAAAGGGTTTCTTCACCCCGGGAAGTTAATTAAATACCATTTGGAGGCATTTAATGTTCGAGCAAAAACGGCTGATTTTCGACAAAAGAGATAACACCCCCCCATTACGTCATGCTTCAGAAATGTGGAAAATGGTCCGTTTTCAAATGTTTTATTTTTGAACGTCAGTTCACATTTGTAGGTGGATCATCAGTGTTAGAGCTAAAATTAGCATGTTTAAAGTGATTTTCATGCTTCTTGGGGCCCAAAACACAAGATTTATGGAATGGTTAAAAGTGCATGAAAATGGCCAATTTACTCACTCTGAGTTCTCAAAAAGGGTTTCTTCACCCCGGGAAGTTAATTAAATACCATTTGGAGGCATTTAATGTTCGAGCAAAAACGGCTAATTTTCGACAAAAGAGATAACACCCCCCCATTACGTCATGCTTCAGAAATGTGGAAAATGGTCCGTTTTCAAATGTTTTATTTTTGAACGTCAGTTCACATTTGTAGGTGGATCATCAGTGTTAGAGCTAAAATTAGCATGTTTAAAGTGATTTTCATGCTTCCAGGGGCTCGGGAAGTTAATTAAATACCATTTGGAGGTATTTAATGTTAGAGCAAAAACGGCTGATTTTCGACAAAAGAGATAACACCCCCCCATTACGTCATGCTTCAGAAATGTGGAAAATGGTCCGTTTTCAAATGTTTTATTTTTGAACGTCAGTTCACATTTGTAGGTGGATCATCAGTGTTAGAGCTAAAATTAGCATGTTTAAAGTGATTTTCATGCTTCCAGGGGCTCGGGAAGTTAATTAAATACCATTTGGAGGCATTTAATGTTCGAGCAAAAACGGCTGATTTTCGACAAAAGAGATAACACCCCCCCATTACGTCATGCTTCAGAAATGTGGAAAATGGTCCGTTTTCAAATGTTTTATTTTTGAACGTCAGTTCACATTTGTAGGTGGATCATCAGTTTTAGAGCTAAAATTAGCATGTTTAAAGTGATTTTCATGCTTCCAGGGGCTCGGGAAGTTAATTAAATACCATTTGGAGGCATTTAATGTTAGAGCAAAAACGGCTGATTTTCGACAAAAGAGATAACACCCCCCCATTACGTCATGCTTCAGAAATGTGGAAAATGGTCCGTTTTCAAATGTTTTATTTTTGAACGTCAGTTCACATTTGTAGGTGGATCATCAGTGTTAGAGCTAAAATTAGCATGTTTAAAGTGATTTTCATGCTTCCAGGGGCTCGGGAAGTTAATTAAATACCATTTGGAGGCATTTAATGTTCGAGCAAAAACGGCTGATTTTCGACAAAAGAGATAACACCCCCCCATTACGTCATGCTTCAGAAATGTGGAAAATGGTCCGTTTTCAAATGTTTTATTTTTGAACGTCAGTTCACATTTGTAGGTGGATCATCAGTGTTAGAGCTAAAATTAGCATGTTTAAAGTGATTTTCATGCTTCCAGGGGCTCGGGAAGTTAATTAAATACCATTTGGAGGCATTTAATGTTCGAGCAAAAACGGCTGATTTTCGACAAAAGAGATAACACCCCCCCATTACGTCATGCTTCAGAAATGTGGAAAATGGTCCGTTTTCAAATGTTTTATTTTTGAACGTCAGTTCACATTTGTAGGTGGATCATCAGTGTTAGAGCTAAAATTAGCATGTTTAAAGTGATTTTCATGCTTCCAGGGGCCCAAAACACAAGATTTATGGAATGGTTAAAAGTGCATGAAAATGGCCAATTTACTCACTCTGAGTTCTCAAAAAGGGTTTCTTCACCCCGGGAAGTTAATTAAATACCATTTGGAGGCATTTAATGTTCGAGCAAAAACGGCTGATTTTCGACAAAAGAGATAACACCACCCCATTACGTCATGCTTCAGAAATGTGGAAAATGGTCCGTTTTCAAATGTTTTATTTTTGAACGTCAGTTCACATTTGTAGGTGGATCATCAGTGTTAGAGCTAAAATTAGCATGTTTCAAGTGATTTTCATGCTTCTTGGGGCCCAAAACACAAGATTTATGGAATGGTTAAAAGTGCATGAAAATGGCCAATTTACTCACTCTGAGTTCTCAAAAAGGGTTTCTTCACCCCGGGAAGTTAATTAAATACCATTTGGAGGCATTTAATGTTCGAGCAAAAACGGCTGATTTTCGACAAAAGAGATAACACCCCCCCATTACGTCATGCTTCAGAAATGTGGAAAATGGTCCGTTTTCAAATGTTTTATTTTTGAACGTCAGTTCACATTTGTAGGTGGATCATCAGTGTTAGAGCTAAAATTAGCATGTTTAAAGTGATTTTCATGCTTCCAGGGGCTCGGGAAGTTAATTAAATACCATTTGGAGGCATTTAATGTTAGAGCAAAAACGGCTGATTTTCGACAAAAGAGATAACACCCCCCCATTACGTCATGCTTCAGAAATGTGGAAAATGGTCCGTTTTCAAATGTTTTATTTTTGAACGTCAGTTCACATTTGTAGGTGGATCATCAGTTTTAGAGCTAAAATTAGCATGTTTAAAGTGATTTTCATGCTTCCAGGGGCTCGGGAAGTTAATTAAATACCATTTGGAGGCATTTAATGTTCGAGCAAAAACGGCTGATTTTCGACAAAAGAGATAACACCCCCCCATTACGTCATGCTTCAGAAATGTGGAAAATGGTCCGTTTTCAAATGTTTTATTTTTGAACGTCAGTTCACATTTGTAGGTGGATCATCAGTGTTAGAGCTAAAATTAGCATGTTTAAAGTGATTTTCATGCTTCCAGGGGCCCAAAACACAAGATTTATGGAATGGTTAAAAGTGCATGAAAATGGCCAATTTACTCACTCTGAGTTCTCAAAAAGGGTTTCTTCACCCCGGGAAGTTAATTAAATACCATTTGGAGGCATTTAATGTTCGAGCAAAAACGGCTGATTTTCGACAAAAGAGATAACACCCCCCCATTATGTCATGCTTCAGAAATGTGGAAAATGGTCCGTTTTCAAATGTTTTATTTTTGAACGTCAGTTCACATTTGTAGGTGGATCATCAGTGTTAGAGCTAAAATTAGCATGTTTAAAGTGATTTTCATGCTTCCAGGGGCTCGGGAAGTTAATTAAATACCATTTGGAGGCATTTAATGTTCGAGCAAAAACGGCTGATTTTCGACAAAAGAGATAACACCCCCCCATTACGTCATGCTTCAGAAATGTGGAAAATGGTCCGTTTTCAAATGTTTTATTTTTGAACGTCAGTTCACATTTGTAGGTGGATCATCAGTGTTAGAGCTAAAATTAGCATGTTTAAAGTGATTTTCATGCTTCCAGGGGCTCGGGAAGTTAATTAAATACCATTTGGAGGCATTTAATGTTCGAGCAAAAACGGCTGATTTTCGACAAAAGAGATAACACCCCCCCATTACGTCATGCTTCAGAAATGTGGAAAATGGTCCGTTTTCAAATGTTTTATTTTTGAACGTCAGTTCACATTTGTAGGTGGATCATCAGTGTTAGAGCTAAAATTAGCATGTTTAAAGTGATTTTCATGCTTCCAGGGGCTCGGGAAGTTAATTAAATACCATTTGGAGGCATTTAATGTTAGAGCAAAAACGGCTGATTTTCGACGAAAGAGCTAACACCCCCCCATTACGTCATGCTTCAGAAATGTGGAAAATGGTCTGTTTTCAAATGTTTTATTTTTGAACGTCAGTTCACATTTGTAGGTGGATCATCAGTGTTAGAGCTAAAATTAGCATGTTTAAAGTGATTTTCATGCTTCCAGGGGCTCGGGAAGTTAATTAAATACCATTTGGAGGCATTTAATGTTCGAGCAAAAACGGCTGATTTTCGACAAAAGAGATAACACCCCCCCATTACGTCATGCTTCAGAAATGTGGAAAATGGTCCGTTTTCAAATGTTTTATTTTTGAACGTCAGTTCACATTTGTAGGTGGATCATCAGTGTTAGAGCTAAAATTAGCATGTTTAAAGTGATTTTCATGCTTCCAGGGGCTCGGGAAGTTAATTAAATACCATTTGGAGGCATTTAATGTTCGAGCAAAAACGGCTGATTTTCGACAAAAGAGATAACACCCCCCCATTACGTCATGCTTCAGAAATGTGGAAAATGGTCCGTTTTCAAATGTTTTATTTTTGAACGTCAGTTCACATTTGTAGGTGGATCATCAGTGTTAGAGCTAAAATTAGCATGTTTAAAGTGATTTTCATGCTTCCAGGGGCTCGGGAAGTTAATTAAATACCATTTGGAGGCATTTAATGTTCGAGCAAAAACGGCTGATTTTCGACAAAAGAGATAACACCCCCCCATTACGTCATGCTTCAGAAATGTGGAAAATGGTCCGTTTTCAAATGTTTTATTTTTGAACGTCAGTTCACATTTGTAGGTGGATCATCAGTGTTAGAGCTAAAATTAGCATGTTTAAAGTGATTTTCATGCTTCCAGGGGCCCAAAACACAAGATTTATGGAATGGTTAAAAGTGCATGAAAATGGCCAATTTACTCACTCTGAGTTCTCAAAAAGGGTTTCTTCACCCCGGGAAGTTAATTAAATACCATTTGGAGGCATTTAATGTTCGAGCAAAAACGGCTGATTTTCGACAAAAGTGATAACACCCCCCCATTACGTCATGCTTCAGAAATGTGGAAAATGGTCCGTTTTCAAATGTTTTATTTTTGAACGTCAGTTCACATTTGTAGGTGGATCATCAGTGTTAGAGCTAAAATTAGCATGTTTAAAGTGATTTTCATGCTTCCAGGGGCTCGGGAAGTTAATTAAATACCATTTGGAGGCATTTAATGTTCGAGCAAAAACGGCTGATTTTCGACAAAAGAGATAACACCCCCCCATTACGTCATGCTTCAGAAATGTGGAAAATGGTCCGTTTTCAAATGTTTTATTTTTGAACGTCAGTTCACATTTGTAGGTGGATCATCAGTGTTAGAGCTAAAATTAGCATGTTTAAAGTGATTTTCATGCTTCCAGGGGCCCAAAACACAAGATTTATGGAATGGTTAAAAGTGCATGAAAATGGCCAATTTACTCACTCTGAGTTCTCAAAAAGGGTTTCTTCACCCCGGGAAGTTAATTAAATACCATTTGGAGGCATTTAATGTTCGAGCAAAAACGGCTGATTTTCGACAAAAGAGATAACACCCCCCCATTACGTCATGCTTCAGAAATGTGGAAAATGGTCCGTTTTCAAATGTTTTATTTTTGAACGTCAGTTCACATTTGTAGGTGGATCATCAGTGTTAGAGCTAAAATTAGCATGTTTAAAGTGATTTTCATGCTTCTTGGGGCCCAAAACACAAGATTTATGGAATGGTTAAAAGTGCATGAAAATGGCCAATTTACTCACTCTGAGTTCTCAAAAAGGGTTTCTTCACCCCGGGAAGTTAATTAAATACCATTTGGAGGCATTTAATGTTCGAGCAAAAACGGCTAATTTTCGACAAAAGAGATAACACCCCCCCATTACGTCATGCTTCAGAAATGTGGAAAATGGTCCGTTTTCAAATGTTTTATTTTTGAACGTCAGTTCACATTTGTAGGTGGATCATCAGTGTTAGAGCTAAAATTAGCATGTTTAAAGTGATTTTCATGCTTCCAGGGGCTCGGGAAGTTAATTAAATACCATTTGGAGGTATTTAATGTTAGAGCAAAAACGGCTGATTTTCGACAAAAGAGATAACACCCCCCCATTACGTCATGCTTCAGAAATGTGGAAAATGGTCCGTTTTCAAATGTTTTATTTTTGAACGTCAGTTCACATTTGTAGGTGGATCATCAGTGTTAGAGCTAAAATTAGCATGTTTAAAGTGATTTTCATGCTTCCAGGGGCTCGGGAAGTTAATTAAATACCATTTGGAGGCATTTAATGTTCGAGCAAAAACGGCTGATTTTCGACAAAAGAGATAACACCCCCCCATTACGTCATGCTTCAGAAATGTGGAAAATGGTCCGTTTTCAAATGTTTTATTTTTGAACGTCAGTTCACATTTGTAGGTGGATCATCAGTTTTAGAGCTAAAATTAGCATGTTTAAAGTGATTTTCATGCTTCCAGGGGCTCGGGAAGTTAATTAAATACCATTTGGAGGCATTTAATGTTAGAGCAAAAACGGCTGATTTTCGACAAAAGAGATAACACCCCCCCATTACGTCATGCTTCAGAAATGTGGAAAATGGTCCGTTTTCAAATGTTTTATTTTTGAACGTCAGTTCACATTTGTAGGTGGATCATCAGTGTTAGAGCTAAAATTAGCATGTTTAAAGTGATTTTCATGCTTCCAGGGGCTCGGGAAGTTAATTAAATACCATTTGGAGGCATTTAATGTTCGAGCAAAAACGGCTGATTTTCGACAAAAGAGATAACACCCCCCCATTACGTCATGCTTCAGAAATGTGGAAAATGGTCCGTTTTCAAATGTTTTATTTTTGAACGTCAGTTCACATTTGTAGGTGGATCATCAGTGTTAGAGCTAAAATTAGCATGTTTAAAGTGATTTTCATGCTTCCAGGGGCTCGGGAAGTTAATTAAATACCATTTGGAGGCATTTAATGTTCGAGCAAAAACGGCTGATTTTCGACAAAAGAGATAACACCCCCCCATTACGTCATGCTTCAGAAATGTGGAAAATGGTCCGTTTTCAAATGTTTTATTTTTGAACGTCAGTTCACATTTGTAGGTGGATCATCAGTGTTAGAGCTAAAATTAGCATGTTTAAAGTGATTTTCATGCTTCCAGGGGCCCAAAACACAAGATTTATGGAATGGTTAAAAGTGCATGAAAATGGCCAATTTACTCACTCTGAGTTCTCAAAAAGGGTTTCTTCACCCCGGGAAGTTAATTAAATACCATTTGGAGGCATTTAATGTTCGAGCAAAAACGGCTGATTTTCGACAAAAGAGATAACACCACCCCATTACGTCATGCTTCAGAAATGTGGAAAATGGTCCGTTTTCAAATGTTTTATTTTTGAACGTCAGTTCACATTTGTAGGTGGATCATCAGTGTTAGAGCTAAAATTAGCATGTTTCAAGTGATTTTCATGCTTCTTGGGGCCCAAAACACAAGATTTATGGAATGGTTAAAAGTGCATGAAAATGGCCAATTTACTCACTCTGAGTTCTCAAAAAGGGTTTCTTCACCCCGGGAAGTTAATTAAATACCATTTGGAGGCATTTAATGTTCGAGCAAAAACGGCTGATTTTCGACAAAAGAGATAACACCCCCCCATTACGTCATGCTTCAGAAATGTGGAAAATGGTCCGTTTTCAAATGTTTTATTTTTGAACGTCAGTTCACATTTGTAGGTGGATCATCAGTGTTAGAGCTAAAATTAGCATGTTTAAAGTGATTTTCATGCTTCCAGGGGCTCGGGAAGTTAATTAAATACCATTTGGAGGCATTTAATGTTAGAGCAAAAACGGCTGATTTTCGACAAAAGAGATAACACCCCCCCATTACGTCATGCTTCAGAAATGTGGAAAATGGTCCGTTTTCAAATGTTTTATTTTTGAACGTCAGTTCACATTTGTAGGTGGATCATCAGTTTTAGAGCTAAAATTAGCATGTTTAAAGTGATTTTCATGCTTCCAGGGGCTCGGGAAGTTAATTAAATACCATTTGGAGGCATTTAATGTTCGAGCAAAAACGGCTGATTTTCGACAAAAGAGATAACACCCCCCCATTACGTCATGCTTCAGAAATGTGGAAAATGGTCCGTTTTCAAATGTTTTATTTTTGAACGTCAGTTCACATTTGTAGGTGGATCATCAGTGTTAGAGCTAAAATTAGCATGTTTAAAGTGATTTTCATGCTTCCAGGGGCCCAAAACACAAGATTTATGGAATGGTTAAAAGTGCATGAAAATGGCCAATTTACTCACTCTGAGTTCTCAAAAAGGGTTTCTTCACCCCGGGAAGTTAATTAAATACCATTTGGAGGCATTTAATGTTCGAGCAAAAACGGCTGATTTTCGACAAAAGAGATAACACCCCCCCATTATGTCATGCTTCAGAAATGTGGAAAATGGTCCGTTTTCAAATGTTTTATTTTTGAACGTCAGTTCACATTTGTAGGTGGATCATCAGTGTTAGAGCTAAAATTAGCATGTTTAAAGTGATTTTCATGCTTCCAGGGGCTCGGGAAGTTAATTAAATACCATTTGGAGGCATTTAATGTTCGAGCAAAAACGGCTGATTTTCGACAAAAGAGATAACACCCCCCCATTACGTCATGCTTCAGAAATGTGGAAAATGGTCCGTTTTCAAATGTTTTATTTTTGAACGTCAGTTCACATTTGTAGGTGGATCATCAGTGTTAGAGCTAAAATTAGCATGTTTAAAGTGATTTTCATGCTTCCAGGGGCTCGGGAAGTTAATTAAATACCATTTGGAGGCATTTAATGTTCGAGCAAAAACGGCTGATTTTCGACAAAAGAGATAACACCCCCCCATTACGTCATGCTTCAGAAATGTGGAAAATGGTCCGTTTTCAAATGTTTTATTTTTGAACGTCAGTTCACATTTGTAGGTGGATCATCAGTGTTAGAGCTAAAATTAGCATGTTTAAAGTGATTTTCATGCTTCCAGGGGCTCGGGAAGTTAATTAAATACCATTTGGAGGCATTTAATGTTAGAGCAAAAACGGCTGATTTTCGACGAAAGAGCTAACACCCCCCCATTACGTCATGCTTCAGAAATGTGGAAAATGGTCTGTTTTCAAATGTTTTATTTTTGAACGTCAGTTCACATTTGTAGGTGGATCATCAGTGTTAGAGCTAAAATTAGCATGTTTAAAGTGATTTTCATGCTTCCAGGGGCTCGGGAAGTTAATTAAATACCATTTGGAGGCATTTAATGTTCGAGCAAAAACGGCTGATTTTCGACAAAAGAGATAACACCCCCCCATTACGTCATGCTTCAGAAATGTGGAAAATGGTCCGTTTTCAAATGTTTTATTTTTGAACGTCAGTTCACATTTGTAGGTGGATCATCAGTGTTAGAGCTAAAATTAGCATGTTTAAAGTGATTTTCATGCTTCCAGGGGCTCGGGAAGTTAATTAAATACCATTTGGAGGCATTTAATGTTCGAGCAAAAACGGCTGATTTTCGACAAAAGAGATAACACCCCCCCATTACGTCATGCTTCAGAAATGTGGAAAATGGTCCGTTTTCAAATGTTTTATTTTTGAACGTCAGTTCACATTTGTAGGTGGATCATCAGTGTTAGAGCTAAAATTAGCATGTTTAAAGTGATTTTCATGCTTCCAGGGGCTCGGGAAGTTAATTAAATACCATTTGGAGGCATTTAATGTTCGAGCAAAAACGGCTGATTTTCGACAAAAGAGATAACACCCCCCCATTACGTCATGCTTCAGAAATGTGGAAAATGGTCCGTTTTCAAATGTTTTATTTTTGAACGTCAGTTCACATTTGTAGGTGGATCATCAGTGTTAGAGCTAAAATTAGCATGTTTAAAGTGATTTTCATGCTTCCAGGGGCCCAAAACACAAGATTTATGGAATGGTTAAAAGTGCATGAAAATGGCCAATTTACTCACTCTGAGTTCTGAAAAAGGGTTTCTTCACCCCGGGAAGTTAATTAAATACCATTTGGAGGCATTTAATGTTCGAGCAAAAACGGCTGATTTTCGACAAAAGAGATAACACCCCCCCATTACGTCATGCTTTAGAAATGTGGAAAATGGTCCGTTTTCAAATGTTTTATTTTTGAACGTCAGTTCACATTTGTAGGTGGATCATCAGTGTTAGAGCTAAAATTAGCATGTTTAAAGTGATTTTCATGCTTCCAGGGGCTCGGGAAGTTAATTAAATACCATTTGGAGGCATTTAATGTTCGAGCAAAAACGGCTGATTTTCGACAAAAGAGATAACACCCCCCCATTACGTCATGCTTCAGAAATGTGGAAAATGGTCCGTTTTCAAATGTTTTATTTTTGAACGTCAGTTCACATTTGTAGGTGGATCATCAGTGTTAGAGCTAAAATTAGCATGTTTAAAGTGATTTTCATGCTTCCAGGGGCCCAAAACACAAGATTTATGGAATGGTCAAAAGTGCATGAAAATGGCCAATTTACTCACTCTGAGTTCTCAAAAAGGGTTTCTTCACCCCGGGAAGTTAATTAAATACCATTTGGAGGCATTTAATGTTAGAGCAAAAACGGCTGATTTTCGACAAAAGAGATAACACCCCCCCATTACGTCATGCTTCAGAAATGTGGAAAATGGTCCGTTTTCAAATGTTTTATTTTTGAACGTCAGTTCACATTTGTAGGTGGATCATCAGTGTTAGAGCTAAAATTAGCATGTTTAAAGTGATTTTCATGCTTCCAGGGGCCCAAAACACAAGATTTATGGAATGGTTAAAAGTGCATGAAAATGGCCAATTTACTCACTCTGAGTTCTCAAAAAGGGTTTCTTCACCCCGGGAAGTTAATTAAATACCATTTGGAGGCATTTAATGTTCGAGCAAAAACGGCTGATTTTCGACAAAAGAGATAACACCCCCCCATTACGTCATGCTTTAGAAATGTGGAAAATGGTCCGTTTTCAAATGTTTTATTTTTGAACGTCAGTTCACATTTGTAGGTGGATCATCAGTGTTAGAGCTAAAATTAGCATGTTTAAAGTGATTTTCATGCTTCCAGGGGCCCAAAACACAAGATTTATGGAATGGTTAAAAGTGCATGAAAATGGCCAATTTACTCACTCTGAGTTCTCAAAAAGGGTTTCTTCACCCCGGGAAGTTAATTAAATACCATTTGGAGGCATTTAATGTTCGAGCAAAAACGGCTGATTTTCGACAAAAGAGATAACACCCCCCCATTACGTCATGCTTCAGAAATGTGGAAAATGGTCCGTTTTCAAATGTTTTATTTTTGAACGTCAGTTCACATTTGTAGGTGGATCATCAGTGTTAGAGCTAAAATTAGCATGTTTAAAGTGATTTTCATGCTTCCAGGGGCTCGGGAAGTTAATTAAATACCATTTGGAGGCATTTAATGTTCGAGCAAAAACGGCTGATTTTCGACAAAAGAGATAACACCCCCCCATTACGTCATGCTTCAGAAATGTGGAAAATGGTCCGTTTTCAAATGTTTTATTTTTGAACGTCAGTTCACATTTGTAGGTGGATCATCAGTGTTAGAGCTAAAATTAGCATGTTTAAAGTGATTTTCATGCTTCCCGGGGCTCGGGAAGTTAATTAAATACCATTTGGAGGCATTTAATGTTCGAGCAAAAACGGCTGATTTTCGACAAAAGAGATAACACCCCCCCATTACGTCATGCTTCAGAAATGTGGAAAATGGTCCGTTTTCAAATGTTTTATTTTTGAACGTCAGTTCACATTTGTAGGTGGATCATCAGTGTTAGAGCTAAAATTAGCATGTTTAAAGTGATTTTCATGCTTCCAGGGGCCCAAAACACAAGATTTATGGAATGGTTAAAAGTGCATGAAAATGGCCAATTTACTCACTCTGAGTTCTCAAAAAGGGTTTCTTCACCCCGGGAAGTTAATTAAATACCATTTGGAGGCATTTAATGTTCGAGCAAAAACGGCTGATTTTCGACAAAAGTGATAACACCCCCCCATTACGTCATGCTTCAGAAATGTGGAAAATGGTCCGTTTTCAAATGTTTTATTTTTGAACGTCAGTTCACATTTGTAGGTGGATCATCAGTGTTAGAGCTAAAATTAGCATGTTTAAAGTGATTTTCATGCTTCCAGGGGCTCGGGAAGTTAATTAAATACCATTTGGAGGCATTTAATGTTCGAGCAAAAACGGCTGATTTTCGACAAAAGAGATAACACCCCCCCATTACGTCATGCTTCAGAAATGTGGAAAATGGTCCGTTTTCAAATGTTTTATTTTTGAACGTCAGTTCACATTTGTAGGTGGATCATCAGTGTTAGAGCTAAAATTAGCATGTTTAAAGTGATTTTCATGCTTCCAGGGGCCCAAAACACAAGATTTATGGAATGATTAAAAGTGCATGAAAATGGCCAATTTACTCACTCTGAGTTCTCAAAAAGGGTTTCTTCACCCCGGGAAGTTAATTAAATACCATTTGGAGGCATTTAATGTTAGAGCAAAAACGGCTGATTTTCGACAAAAGAGATAACACCCCCCCATTACGTCATGCTTCAGAAATGTGGAAAATGGTCCGTTTTCAAATGTTTTATTTTTGAACGTCAGTTCACATTTGTAGGTGGATCATCAGTGTTAGAGCTAAAATTAGCATGTTTAAAGTGATTTTCATGCTTCCAGGGGCTCGGGAAGTTAATTAAATACCATTTGGAGGCATTTAATGTTCGAGCAAAAACGGCTGATTTTCGACAAAAGAGATAACACCCCCCCATTACGTCATGCTTCAGAAATGTGGAAAATGGTCCGTTTTCAAATGTTTTATTTTTGAACGTCAGTTCACATTTGTAGGTGGATCATCGGTGTTAGAGCTAAAATTAGCATGTTTAAAGTGATTTTCATGCTTCCAGGGGCTCGGGAAGTTAATTAAATACCATTTGGAGGCATTTAATGTTCGAGCAAAAACGGCTGATTTTCGACAAAAGAGATAACACCCCCCCCATTACGTCATGCTTCAGAAATGTGGAAAATGGTCCGTTTTCAAATGTTTTATTTTTGAACGTCAGTTCACATTTGTAGGTGGATCATCAGTGTTAGAGCTAAAATTAGCATGTTTAAAGTGATTTTCATGCTTCCAGGGGCTCGGGAAGTTAATTAAATACCATTTGGAGGCATTTAATGTTAGAGCAAAAACGGCTGATTTTCGACGAAAGAGCTAACACCCCCCCATTACGTCATGCTTCAGAAATGTGGAAAATGGTCCGTTTTCAAATGTTTTATTTTTGAACGTCAGTTCACATTTGTAGGTGGATCATCAGTGTTAGAGCTAAAATTAGCATGTTTAACGTGATTTTCATGCTTCCAGGGGCTCGGGAAGTTAATTAAATACCATTTGGAGGCATTTAATGTTCGAGCAAAAACGGCTGATTTTCGACAAAAGAGATAACACCCCCCCATTACGTCATGCTTCAGAAATGTGGAAAATGGTCCGTTTTCAAATGTTTTATTTTTGAACATCAGTTCACATTTGTAGGTGGATCATCAGTGTTAGAGCTAAAATTAGCATGTTTAAAGTGATTTTCATGCTTCCAGGGGCTCGGGAAGTTAATTAAATACCATTTGGAGGCATTTAATGTTCGAGCAAAAACGGCTGATTTTCGACAAAAGAGATAACACCCCCCCCATTACGTCATGCTTCAGAAATGTGGAAAATGGTCCGTTTTCAAATGTTTTATTTTTGAACGTCAGTTCACATTTGTAGGTGGATCATCAGTGTTAGAGCTAAAATTAGCATGTTTAAAGTGATTTTCATGCTTCCAGGGGCTCGGGAAGTTAATTAAATACCATTTGGAGGCATTTAATGTTCGAGCAAAAACGGCTGATTTTCGACAAAAGAGATAACACCCCCCCATTACGTCATGCTTCAGAAATGTGGAAAATGGTCCGTTTTCAAATGTTTTATTTTTGAACGTCAGTTCACATTTGTAGGTGGATCATCAGTGTTAGAGCTAAAATTAGCATGTTTAAAGTGATTTTCATGCTTCCAGGGGCCCAAAACACAAGATTTATGGAATGGTTAAAAGTGCATGAAAATGGCCAATTTACTCACTCTGAGTTCTCAAAAAGGGTTTCTTCACCCCGGGAAGTTAATTAAATACCATTTGGAGGCATTTAATGTTCGAGCAAAAACGGCTGATTTTCGACAAAAGAGATAACACCCCCCCATTACGTCATGCTTTAGAAATGTGGAAAATGGTCCGTTTTCAAATGTTTTATTTTTGAACGTCAGTTCACATTTGTAGGTGGATCATCAGTGTTAGAGCTAAAATTAGCATGTTTAAAGTGATTTTCATGCTTCCAGGGGCTCGGGAAGTTAATTAAATACCATTTGGAGGCATTTAATGTTCGAGCAAAAACGGCTGATTTTCGACAAAAGAGATAACACCCCCCATTACGTCATGCTTCAGAAATGTGGAAAATGGTCCGTTTTCAAATGTTTTATTTTTGAACGTCAGTTCACATTTGTAGGCGGATCATCAGTGTTAGAGCTAAAATTAGCATGTTTAAAGTGATTTTCATGCTTCCAGGGGCTCGGGAAGTTAATTAAATACCATTTGGAGGCATTTAATGTTCGAGCAAAAACGGCTGATTTTCGACAAAAGAGATAACACCCCCCATTACGTCATGCTTCAGAAATGTGGAAAATGGTCCGTTTTCAAATGTTTTATTTTTGAACGTCAGTTCACATTTGTAGGTGGATCATCAGTGTTAGAGCTAAAATTAGCATGTTTAAAGTGATTTTCATGCTTCCAGGGGCCCAAAACACAAGATTTATGGAATGGTTAAAAGTGCATGAAAATGGCCAATTTACTCACTCTGAGTTCTCAAAAAGGGTTTCTTCACCCCGGGAAGTTAATTAAATACCATTTGGAGGCATTTAATGTTCGAGCAAAAACGGCTGATTTTCGACAAAAGAGATAACACCCCCCCATTACGTCATGCTTCAGAAATGTGGAAAATGGTCCGTTTTCAAATGTTTTATTTTTGAACGTCAGTTCACATTTGTAGGTGGATCATCAGTGTTAGAGCTAAAATTAGCATGTTTAAAGTGATTTTCATGCTTCCAGGGGCTCGGGAAGTTAATTAAATACCATTTGGAGGCATTTAATGTTCGAGCAAAAACGGCTGATTTTCGACAAAAGAGATAACACCCCCCCATTACGTCATGCTTCAGAAATGTGGAAAATGGTCCGTTTTCAAATGTTTTATTTTTGAACGTCAGTTCACATTTGTAGGTGGATCATCAGTGTTAGAGCTAAAATTAGCATGTTTAAAGTGATTTTCATGCTTCTTGGGGCCCAAAACACAAGATTTATGGAATGGTTAAAAGTGCATGAAAATGGCCAATTTACTCACTCTGAGTTCTCAAAAAGGGTTTCTTCACCCCGGGAAGTTAATTAAATACCATTTGGAGGCATTTAATGTTCGAGCAAAAACGGCTGATTTTCGACAAAAGAGATAACACCCCCCCATTACGTCATGCTTCAGAAATGTGGAAAATGGTCCGTTTTCAAATGTTTTATTTTTGAACGTCAGTTCACATTTGTAGGTGGATCATCAGTGTTAGAGCTAAAATTAGCATGTTTAAAGTGATTTTCATGCTTCCAGGGGCTCGGGAAGTTAATTAAATACCATTTGGAGGCATTTAATGTTCGAGCAAAAACGGCTGATTTTCGACAAAAGAGATAACACCCCCCCATTACGTCATGCTTCAGAAATGTGGAAAATGGTCCGTTTTCAAATGTTTTATTTTTGAACGTCAGTTCACATTTGTAGGTGGATCATCAGTGTTAGAGCTAAAATTAGCATGTTTAAAGTGATTTTCATGCTTCCAGGGGCTCGGGAAGTTAATTAAATACCATTTGGAGGCATTTAATGTTCGAGCAAAAACGGCTGATTTTCGACAAAAGAGATAACACCCCCCATTACGTCATGCTTCAGAAATGTGGAAAATGGTCCGTTTTCAAATGTTTTTATTTTTGAACGTCAGTTCACATTTGTAGGTGGATCATCAGTGTTAGAGCTAAAATTAGCATGTTTAAAGTGATTTTCATGCTTCCAGGGGCCCAAACACAAGATTTATGGAATGGTTAAAAGTGCATGAAAATGGCCAATTTACTCACTCTGAGTTCTCAAAAAGGGTTTCTTCACCCCGGGAAGTTAATTAAATACCATTTGGAGGCATTTAATGTTCGAGCAAAAACGGCTGATTTTCGACAAAAGAGATAACACCCCCCCATTACGTCATGCTTCAGAAATGTGGAAAATGGTCCGTTTTCAAATGTTTTATTTTTGAACGTCAGTTCACATTTGTAGGTGGATCATCAGTGTTAGAGCTAAAATTAGCATGTTTAAAGTGATTTTCATGCTTCCAGGGGCTCGGGAAGTTAATTAAATACCATTTGGAGGCATTTAATGTTCGAGCAAAAACGGCTGATTTTCGACAAAAGAGATAACACCCCCCCATTACGTCATGCTTCAGAAATGTGGAAAATGGTCCGTTTTCAAATGTTTTATTTTTGAACGTCAGTTCACATTTGTAGGTGGATCATCAGTGTTAGAGCTAAAATTAGCATGTTTAAAGTGATTTTCATGCTTCCAGGGGCCCAAAACACAAGATTTATGGAATGGTTAAAAGTGCATGAAAATGGCCAATTTACTCACTCTGAGTTCTCAAAAAGGGTTTCTTCACCCCGGGAAGTTAATTAAATACCATTTGGAGGCATTTAATGTTAGAGCAAAAACGGCTGATTTTCGACAAAAGAGATAACACCCCCCCATTACGTCATGCTTCAGAAATGTGGAAAATGGTCCGTTTTCAAATGTTTTATTTTTGAACGTCAGTTCAAATTTGTAGGTGGATCATCAGTGTTAGAGCTAAAATTAGCATGTTTAAAGTAATTTTCATGCTTCCAGGGGCTCGGGAAGTTAATTAAATACCATTTGGAGGCATTTAATGTTAGAGCAAAAACGGCTGATTTTCGACAAAAGAGATAACACCCCCCCATTACGTCATGCTTCAGAAATGTGGAAAATGGTCCGTTTTCAAATGTTTTATTTTTGAACGTCAGTTCACATTTGTAGGTGGATCATCAGTGTTAGAGCTAAAATTAGCATGTTTAAAGTGATTTTCATGCTTCCAGGGGCTCGGGAAGTTAATTAAATACCATTTGGAGGCATTTAATGTTCGAGCAAAAACGGATGATTTTCGACAAAAGAGATAACACCCCCCCATTACGTCATGCTTCAGAAATGTGGAAAATGGTCCGTTTTCAAATGTTTTATTTTTGAACGTCAGTTCACATTTGTAGGTGGATCATCAGTGTTAGAGCTAAAATTAGCATGTTTAAAGTGATTTTCATGCTTCCAGGGGCTCGGGAAGTTAATTAAATACCATTTGGAGGCATTTAATGTTCGAGCAAAAACGGCTGATTTTCGACAAAAGAGATAACACCCCCCCATTACGTCATGCTTCAGAAATGTGGAAAATGGTCCGTTTTCAAATGTTTTATTTTTGAACGTCAGTTCACATTTGTAGGTGGATCATCAGTGTTAGAGCTAAAATTAGCATGTTTAAAGTGATTTTCATGCTTCCAGGGGCCCAAAACACAAGATTTATGGAATGGTTAAAAGTGCATGAAAATGGCCAATTTACTCACTCTGAGTTCTCAAAAAGGGTTTCTTCACCCCGGGAAGTTAATTAAATACCATTTGGAGGCATTTAATGTTCGAGCAAAAACGGCTGATTTTCGACAAAAGAGATAACACCCCCCCATTACGTCATGCTTCAGAAATGTGGAAAATGGTCCGTTTTCAAATGTTTTATTTTTGAACGTCAGTTCACATTTGTAGGTGGATCATCAGTGTTAGAGCTAAAATTAGCATGTTTAAAGTGATTTTCATGCTTCTTGGGGCCCAAAACACAAGATTTATGGAATGGTTAAAAGTGCATGAAAATGGCCAATTTACTCACTCTGAGTTCTCAAAAAGGGTTTCTTCACCCCGGGAAGTTAATTAAATACCATTTGGAGGCATTTAATGTTCGAGCAAAAACGGCTGATTTTCGACAAAAGAGATAACACCCCCCCCCATTACGTCATGCTTCAGAAATGTGGAAAATGGTCCGTTTTCAAATGTTTTATTTTTGAACGTCAGTTCACATTTGTAGGTGGATCATCAGTGTTAGAGCTAAAATTAGCATGTTTAAAGTGATTTTCATGCTTCCAGGGGCTCGGGAAGTTAATTAAATACCATTTGGAGGCATTTAATGTTAGAGCAAAAACGGCTGATTTTCGACAAAAGAGATAACACCCCCCCATTACGTCATGCTTCAGAAATGTGGAAAATGGTCCGTTTTCAAATGTTTTATTTTTGAACGTCAGTTCACATTTGTAGGTGGATCATCAGTGTTAGAGCTAAAATTAGCATGTTTAAAGTGATTTTCATGCTTCCAGGGGCTCGGGAAGTTAATTAAATACCATTTGGAGGCATTTAATGTTCGAGCAAAAACGGCTGATTTTCGACAAAAGAGATAACACCCCCCCATTACGTCATGCTTCAGAAATGTGGAAAATGGTCCGTTTTCAAATGTTTTATTTTTGAACGTCAGTTCACATTTGTAGGTGGATCATCAGTGTTAGAGCTAAAATTAGCATGTTTAAAGTGATTTTCATGCTTCCAGGGGCCCAAAACACAAGATTTATGGAATGGTTAAAAGTGCATGAAAATGGCCAATTTACTCACTCTGAGTTCTCAAAAAGGGTTTCTTCACCCCGGGAAGTTAATTAAATACCATTTGGAGGCATTTAATGTTCGAGCAAAAACAGCTGATTTTCGACAAAAGAGATAACACCCCCCCATTACGTCATGCTTCAGAAATGTGGAAAATGGTCCGTTTTCAAATGTTTTATTTTTGAACGTCAGTTCACATTTGTAGGTGGATCATCAGTGTTAGAGCTAAAATTAGCATGTTTAAAGTGATTTTCATGCTTCCAGGGGCTCGGGAAGTTAATTAAATACCATTTGGAGGCATTTAATGTTAGAGCAAAAACGGCTGATTTTCGACAAAAGAGATAACACCCCCCCATTACGTCATGCTTCAGAAATGTGGAAAATGGTCCGTTTTCAAATGTTTTATTTTTGAACGTCAGTTCACATTTGTAGGTGGATCATCAGTGTTAGAGCTAAAATTAGCATGTTTAAAGTGATTTTCATGCTTCCAGGGGCTCGGGAAGTTAATTAAATACCATTTGGAGGCATTTAATGTTCGAGCAAAAACGGCTGATTTTCGACAAAAGAGATAACACCCCCCCATTACGTCATGCTTCAGAAATGTGGAAAATGGTCCGTTTTCAAATGTTTTATTTTTGAACGTCAGTTCACATTTGTAGGTGGATCATCAGTGTTAGAGCTAAAATTAGCATGTTTAAAGTGATTTTCATGCTTCCAGGGGCTCGGGAAGTTAATTAAATACCATTTGGAGGCATTTAATGTTCGAGCAAAAACGGCTGATTTTCGACAAAAGAGATAACACCCCCCCATTACGTCATGCTTCAGAAATGTGGAAAATGGTCCGTTTTCAAATGTTTTATTTTTGAACGTCAGTTCACATTTGTAGGTGGATCATCAGTGTTAGAGCTAAAATTAGCATGTTTAAAGTGATTTTCATGCTTCCAGGGGCTCGGGAAGTTAATTAAATACCATTTGGAGGCATTTAATGTTAGAGCAAAAACGGCTGATTTTCGACGAAAGAGCTAACACCCCCCCATTACGTCATGCTTCAGAAATGTGGAAAATGGTCCGTTTTCAAATGTTTTATTTTTGAACGTCAGTTCACATTTGTAGGTGGATCATCAGTGTTAGAGCTAAAATTAGCATGTTTAAAGTGATTTTCATGCTTCCAGGGGCTCGGGAAGTTAATTAAATACCATTTGGAGGCATTTAATGTTAGAGCAAAAACGGCTGATTTTCGACAAAAGAGATAACACCCCCCCATTACGTCATGCTTCAGAAATGTGGAAAATGGTCCGTTTTCAAATGTTTTATTTTTGAACGTCAGTTCACATTTGTAGGTGGATCATCAGTGTTAGAGCTAAAATTAGCATGTTTAAAGTGATTTTCATGCTTCCAGGGGCTCGGGAAGTTAACTAAATACCATTTGGAGGCATTTAATGTTCGAGCAAAAACGGCTGATTTTCGACAAAAGAGATAACACCCCCCCATTACGTCATGCTTCAGAAATGTGGAAAATGGTCCGTTTTCAAATGTTTTATTTTTGAACGTCAGTTCACATTTGTAGGTGGATCATCAGTGTTAGAGCTAAAATTAGCATGTTTAAAGTGATTTTCATGCTTCCAGGGGCCCAAAACACAAGATTTATGGAATGGTTAAAAGTGCATGAAAATGGCCAATTTACTCACTCTGAGTTCTCAAAAAGGGTTTCTTCACCCCGGGAAGTTAATTAAATACCATTTGGAGGCATTTAATGTTCGAGCAAAAACGGCTGATTTTCGACAAAAGAGATAACACCCCCCCATTACGTCATGCTTCAGAAATGTGGAAAATGGTCCGTTTTCAAATGTTTTATTTTTGAACGTCAGTTCACATTTGTAGGTGGATCATCAGTGTTAGAGCTAAAATTAGCATGTTTAAAGTGATTTTCATGCTTCCAGGGGCTCGGGAAGTTAATTAAATACCATTTGGAGGCATTTAATGTTAGAGCAAAAACGGCTGATTTTCGACAAAAGAGATAACACCCCCCCATTACGTCATGCTTCAGAAATGTGGAAAATGGTCCGTTTTCAAATGTTTTATTTTTGAACGTCAGTTCACATTTGTAGGTGGATCATCAGTGTTAGAGCTAAAATTAGCATGTTTAAAGTGATTTTCATGCTTCCAGGGGCTCGGGAAGTTAATTAAATACCATTTGGAGGCATTTAATGTTCGAGCAAAAACGGCTGATTTTCGACAAAAGAGATAACACCCCCCCATTACGTCATGCTTCAGAAATGTGGAAAATGGTCCGTTTTCAAATGTTTTATTTTTGAACGTCAGTTCACATTTGTAGGTGGATCATCAGTGTTAGAGCTAAAATTAGCATGTTTAAAGTGATTTTCATGCTTCCAGGGGCTCGGGAAGTTAATTAAATACCATTTGGAGGCATTTAATGTTCGAGCAAAAACGGCTGATTTTCGACAAAAGAGATAACACCCCCCCATTACGTCATGCTTCAGAAATGTGGAAAATGGTCCGTTTTCAAATGTTTTATTTTTGAAGGTCAGTTCACATTTGTAGGTGGATCATCAGTGTTAGAGCTAAAATTAGCATGTTTAAAGTGATTTTCATGCTTCCAGGGGCTCGGGAAGTTAATTAAATACCATTTGGAGGCATTTAATGTTAGAGCAAAAACGGCTGATTTTCGACGAAAGAGCTAACACCCCCCCATTACGTCATGCTTCAGAAATGTGGAAAATGGTCCGTTTTCAAATGTTTTATTTTTGAACGTCAGTTCACATTTGTAGGTGGATCATCAGTGTTAGAGCTAAAATTAGCATGTTAAAAGTGATTTTCATGCTTCCAGGGGCTCGGGAAGTTAATTAAATACCATTTGGAGGCATTTAATGTTCGAGCAAAAACGGCTGATTTTCGACAAAAGAGATAACACCCCCCCATTACGTCATGCTTCAGAAATGTGGAAAATGGTCCGTTTTCAAATGTTTTATTTTTGAACGTCAGTTCACATTTGTAGGTGGATCATCAGTGTTAGAGCTAAAATTAGCATGTTTAAAGTGATTTTCATGCTTCCAGGGGCTCGGGAAGTTAATTAAATACCATTTGGAGGCATTTAATGTTCGAGCAAAAACGGCTGATTTTCGACAAAAGAGATAACACCCCCCCATTACGTCATGCTTCAGAAATGTGGAAAATGGTCCGTTTTCAAATGTTTTATTTTTGAACGTCAGTTCACATTTGTAGGTGGATCATCAGTGTTAGAGCTAAAATTAGCATGTTTAAAGTGATTTTCATGCTTCCAGGGGCTCGGGAAGTTAATTAAATACCATTTGGAGGCATTTAATGTTCGAGCAAAAACGGCTGATTTTCGACAAAAGAGATAACACCCCCCCATTACGTCATGCTTCAGAAATGTGGAAAATGGTCCGTTTTCAAATGTTTTATTTTTGAACGTCAGTTCACATTTGTAGGTGGATCATCAGTGTTAGAGCTAAAATTAGCATGTTTAAAGTGATTTTCATGCTTCCAGGGGCCCAAAACACAAGATTTATGGAATGGTTAAAAGTGCATGAAAATGGCCAATTTACTCACTCTGAGTTCTCAAAAAGGGTTTCTTCACCCCGGGAAGTTAATTAAATACCATTTGGAGGCATTTAATGTTCGAGCAAAAACGGCTGATTTTCGACAAAAGAGATAACACCCCCCCATTACGTCATGCTTTAGAAATGTGGAAAATGGTCCGTTTTCAAATGTTTTATTTTTGAACGTCAGTTCACATTTGTAGGTGGATCATCAGTGTTAGAGCTAAAATTAGCATGTTTAAAGTGATTTTCATGCTTCCAGGGGCTCGGGAAGTTAATTAAATACCATTTGGAGGCATTTAATGTTCGAGCAAAAACGGCTGATTTTCGACAAAAGAGATAACACCCCCCCATTACGTCATGCTTCAGAAATGTGGAAAATGGTCCGTTTTCAAATGTTTTATTTTTGAACGTCAGTTCACATTTGTAGGCGGATCATCAGTGTTAGAGCTAAAATTAGCATGTTTAAAGTGATTTTCATGCTTCCAGGGGCTCGGGAAGTTAATTAAATACCATTTGGAGGCATTTAATGTTCGAGCAAAAACGGCTGATTTTCGACAAAAGAGATAACACCCCCCATTACGTCATGCTTCAGAAATGTGGAAAATGGTCCGTTTTCAAATGTTTTATTTTTGAACGTCAGTTCACATTTGTAGGTGGATCATCAGTTTTAGAGCTAAAATTAGCACGTTTAAAGTGATTTTCATGCTTCCAGGGGCCCAAAACACAAGATTTATGGAATGGTTAAAAGTGCATGAAAATGGCCAATTTACTCACTCTGAGTTCTCAAAAAGGGTTTCTTCACCCCGGGAAGTTAATTAAATACAATTTGGAGGCATTTAATGTTCGAGCAAAAACGGCTGATTTTCGACAAAAGAGATAATACCCCCCCATTACGTCATGCTTCAGAAATGTGGAAAATGGTCCGTTTTCAAATGTTTTATTTTTGAACGTCAGTTCACATTTGTAGGTGGATCATCAGTGTTAGAGCTAAAATTAGCATGTTTAAAGTGATTTTCATGCTTCCAGGGGCTCGGGAAGTTAATTAAATACCATTTGGAGGCATTTAATGTTCGAGCAAAAACGGCTGATTTTCGACAAAAGAGATAACACCCCCCCATTACGTCATGCTTCAGAAATGTGGAAAATGGTCCGTTTTCAAATGTTTTATTTTTGAACGTCAGTTCACATTTGTAGGTGGATCATCAGTGTTAGAGCTAAAATTAGCATGTTTAAAGTGATTTTCATGCTTCTTGGGGCCCAAAACACAAGATTTATGGAATGGTTAAAAGTGCATGAAAATGGCCAATTTACTCACTCTGAGTTCTCAAAAAGGGTTTCTTCACACCGGGAAGTTAATTAAATACCATTTGGAGGCATTTAATGTTCGAGCAAAAACGGCTGATTTTCGACAAAAGAGATAACACCCCCCCATTACGTCATGCTTCAGAAATGTGGAAAATGGTCCGTTTTCAAATGTTTTATTTTTGAACGTCAGTTCACATTTGTAGGTGGATCATCAGTGTTAGAGCTAAAATTAGCATGTTTAAAGTGATTTTCATGCTTCCAGGGGCTCGGGAAGTTAATTAAATACCATTTGGAGGCATTTAATGTTCGAGCAAAAACGTCTGATTTTCGACAAAAGAGATAACACCCCCCCATTACGTCATGCTTCAGAAATGTGGAAAATGGTCCGTTTTCAAATGTTTTATTTTTGAACGTCAGTTCACATTTGTAGGTGGATCATCAGTGTTAGAGCTAAAATTAGCATGTTTAAAGTGATTTTCATGCTTCCAGGGGCTCGGGAAGTTAATTAAATACCATTTGGAGGCATTTAATGTTCGAGCAAAAACAGCTGATTTTCGACAAAAGAGATAACACCCCCCCATTACGTCATGCTTCAGAAATGTGGAAAATGGTCCGTTTTCAAATGTTTTATTTTTGAACGTCAGTTCACATTTGTAGGTGGATCATCAGGGTTAGAGCTAAAATTAGCATGTTTAAAGTGATTTTCATGCTTCCAGGGGCCCAAACACAAGATTTATGGAATGGTTAAAAGTGCATGAAAATGGCCAATTTACTCACTCTGAGTTCTCAAAAAGGGTTTCTTCACCCCGGGAAGTTAATTAAATACCATTTGGAGGCATTTAATGTTCGAGCAAAAACGGCTGATTTTCGACAAAAGAGATAACACCCCCCCATTACGTCATGCTTCAGAAATGTGGAAAATGGTCCGTTTTCAAATGTTTTATTTTTGAACGTCAGTTCACATTTGTAGGTGGATCATCAGTGTTAGAGCTAAAATTAGCATGTTTAAAGTGATTTTCATGCTTCCAGGGGCTCGGGAAGTTAATTAAATACCATTTGGAGGCATTTAATGTTCGAGCAAAAACGGCTGATTTTCGACAAAAGAGATAACACCCCCCCATTACGTCATGCTTCAGAAATGTGGAAAATGGTCCGTTTTCAAATGTTTTATTTTTGAACGTCAGTTCACATTTGTAGGTGGATCATCAGTGTTAGAGCTAAAATTAGCATGTTTAAAGTGATTTTCATGCTTCCAGGGGCCCAAAACACAAGATTTATGGAATGGTTAAAAGTGCATGAAAATGGCCAATTTACTCACTCTGAGTTCTCAAAAAGGGTTTCTTCACCCCGGGAAGTTAATTAAATACCATTTGGAGGCATTTAATGTTCGAGCAAAAACAGCTGATTTTCGACAAAAGAGATAACACCCCCCCATTACGTCATGCTTCAGAAATGTGGAAAATGGTCCGTTTTCAAATGTTTTATTTTTGAACGTCAGTTCACATTTGTAGGTGGATCATCAGTGTTAGAGCTAAAATTAGCATGTTTAAAGTGATTTTCATGCTTCCAGGGGCTCGGGAAGTTAATTAAATACCATTTGGAGGCATTTAATGTTCGAGCAAAAACGGCTGATTTTCGACAAAAGAGATAACACCCCCCCATTACGTCATGCTTCAGAAATGTGGAAAATGGTCCGTTTTCAAATGTTTTATTTTTGAACGTCAGTTCACATTTGTAGGTGGATCAACAGTGTTAGAGCTAAAATTAGCATGTTTAAAGTGATTTTCATGCTTCCAGGGGCTCGGGAAGTTAATTAAATACCATTTGGAGGCATTTAATGTTCGAGCAAAAACGGCTGATTTTCGACAAAAGAGATAACACCCCCCCATTACGTCATGCTTCAGAAATGTGGAAAATGGTCCGTTTTCAAATGTTTTATTTTTGAACGTCAGTTCACATTTGTAGGTGGATCATCAGTGTTAGAGCTAAAATTAGCATGTTTAAAGTGATTTTCATGCTTCCAGGGGCTCGGGAAGTTAATTAAATACCATTTGGAGGCATTTAATGTTCGAGCAAAAACGGCTGATTTTCGACAAAAGAGATAACACCCCCCCATTACGTCATGCTTCAGAAATGTGGAAAATGGTCCGTTTTCAAATGTTTTATTTTTGAACGTCAGTTCACATTTGTAGGTGGATCATCAGTGTTAGAGCTAAAATTAGCATGTTTAAAGTGATTTTCATGCTTCCAGGGGCCCAAAACACAAGATTTATGGAATGGTTAAAAGTGCATGAAAATGGCCAATTTACTCACTCTGAGTTCTCAAAAAGGGTTTCTTCACCCCGGGAAGTTAATTAAATACCATTTGGAGGCATTTAATGTTCGAGCAAAAACGGCTGATTTTCGACAAAAGAGATAACACCCCCCCATTACGTCATGCTTTAGAAATGTGGAAAATGGTCCGTTTTCAAATGTTTTATTTTTGAACGTCAGTTCACATTTGTAGGTGGATCATCAGTGTTAGAGCTAAAATTAGCATGTTTAAAGTGATTTTCATGCTTCCAGGGGCTCGGGAAGTTAATTAAATACCATTTGGAGGCATTTAATGTTCGAGCAAAAACGGCTGATTTTCGACAAAAGAGATAACACCCCCCCATTACGTCATGCTTCAGAAATGTGGAAAATGGTCCGTTTTCAAATGTTTTATTTTTGAACGTCAGTTCACATTTGTAGGCGGATCATCAGTGTTAGAGCTAAAATTAGCATGTTTAAAGTGATTTTCATGCTTCCAGGGGCTCGGGAAGTTAATTAAATACCATTTGGAGGCATTTAATGTTCGAGCAAAAACGGCTGATTTTCGACAAAAGAGATAACACCCCCCATTACGTCATGCTTCAGAAATGTGGAAAATGGTCCGTTTTCAAATGTTTTATTTTTGAACGTCAGTTCACATTTGTAGGTGGATCATCAGTGTTAGAGCTAAAATTAGCATGTTTAAAGTGATTTTCATGCTTCCAGGGGCCCAAAACACAAGATTTATGGAATGGTTAAAAGTGCATGAAAATGGCCAATTTACTCACTCTGAGTTCTCAAAAAGGGTTTCTTCACCCCGGGAAGTTAATTAAATACCATTTGGAGGCATTTAATGTTCGAGCAAAAACGGCTGATTTTCGACAAAAGAGATAACACCCCCCCATTACGTCATGCTTCAGAAATGTGGAAAATGGTCCGTTTTCAAATGTTTTATTTTTGAACGTCAGTTCACATTTGTAGGTGGATCATCAGTGTTAGAGCTAAAATTAGCATGTTTAAAGTGATTTTCATGCTTCCAGGGGCTCGGGAAGTTAATTAAATACCATTTGGAGGCATTTAATGTTCGAGCAAAAACGGCTGATTTTCGACAAAAGAGATAACACCCCCCCATTACGTCATGCTTCAGAAATGTGGAAAATGGTCCGTTTTCAAATGTTTTATTTTTGAACGTCAGTTCACATTTGTAGGTGGATCATCAGTGTTAGAGCTAAAATTAGCATGTTTAAAGTGATTTTCATGCTTCTTGGGGCCCAAAACACAAGATTTATGGAATGGTTAAAAGTGCATGAAAATGGCCAATTTACTCACTCTGAGTTCTCAAAAAGGGTTTCTTCACCCCGGGAAGTTAATTAAATACCATTTGGAGGCATTTAATGTTCGAGCAAAAACGGCTGATTTTCGACAAAAGAGATAACACCCCCCCATTACGTCATGCTTCAGAAATGTGGAAAATGGTCCGTTCTCAAATGTTTTATTTTTGAACGTCAGTTCACATTTGTAGGTGGATCATCAGTGTTAGAGCTAAAATTAGCATGTTTAAAGTGATTTTCATGCTTCCAGGGGCTCGGGAAGTTAATTAAATACCATTTGGAGGCATTTAATGTTCGAGCAAAAACGGCTGATTTTCGACAAAAGAGATAACACCCCCCCATTACGTCATGCTTCAGAAATGTGGAAAATGGTCCGTTTTCAAATGTTTTATTTTTGAACGTCAGTTCACATTTGTAGGTGGATCATCAGTGTTAGAGCTAAAATTAGCATGTTTAAAGTGATTTTCATGCTTCCAGGGGCTCGGGAAGTTAATTAAATACCATTTGGAGGCATTTAATGTTCGAGCAAAAACGGCTGATTTTCGACAAAAGAGATAACACCCCCCCATTACGTCATGCTTCAGAAATGTGGAAAATGGTCCGTTTTCAAATGTTTTATTTTTGAACGTCAGTTCACATTTGTAGGTGGATCATCAGTGTTAGAGCTAAAATTAGCATGTTTAAAGTGATTTTCATGCTTCCAGGGGCCCAAACACAAGATTTATGGAATGGTTAAAAGTGCATGAAAATGGCCAATTTACTCACTCTGAGTTCTCAAAAAGGGTTTCTTCACCCCGGGAAGTTAATTAAATACCATTTGGAGGCATTTAATGTTCGAGCAAAAACGGCTGATTTTCGACAAAAGAGATAACACCCCCCCATTACGTCATGCTTCAGAAATGTGGAAAATGGTCCGTTTTCAAATGTTTTATTTTTGAACGTCAGTTCACATTTGTAGGTGGATCATCAGTGTTAGAGCTAAAATTAGCATGTTTAAAGTGATTTTCATGCTTCCAGGGGCTCGGGAAGTTAATTAAATACCATTTGGAGGCATTTAATGTTCGAGCAAAAACGGCTGATTTTCGACAAAAGAGATAACACCCCCCCATTACGTCATGCTTCAGAAATGTGGAAAATGGTCCGTTTTCAAATGTTTTATTTTTGAACGTCAGTTCACATTTGTAGGTGGATCATCAGTGTTAGAGCTAAAATTAGCATGTTTAAAGTGATTTTCATGCTTCCAGGGGCCCAAAACACAAGATTTATGGAATGGTTAAAAGTGCATGAAAATGGCCAATTTACTCACTCTGAGTTCTCAAAAAGGGTTTCTTCACCCCGGGAAGTTAATTAAATACCATTTGGAGGCATTTAATGTTAGAGCAAAAACGGCTGATTTTCGACAAAAGAGATAACACCCCCCCATTACGTCATGCTTCAGAAATGTGGAAAATGGTCCGTTTTCAAATGTTTTATTTTTGAACGTCAGTTCAAATTTGTAGGTGGATCATCAGTGTTAGAGCTAAAATTAGCATGTTTAAAGTAATTTTCATGCTTCCAGGGGCTCGGGAAGTTAATTAAATACCATTTGGAGGCATTTAATGTTAGAGCAAAAACGGCTGATTTTCGACAAAAGAGATAACACCCCCCCATTACGTCATGCTTCAGAAATGTGGAAAATGGTCCGTTTTCAAATGTTTTATTTTTGAACGTCAGTTCACATTTGTAGGTGGATCATCAGTGTTAGAGCTAAAATTAGCATGTTTAAAGTGATTTTCATGCTTCCAGGGGCTCGGGAAGTTAATTAAATACCATTTGGAGGCATTTAATGTTCGAGCAAAAACGGATGATTTTCGACAAAAGAGATAACACCCCCCCATTACGTCATGCTTCAGAAATGTGGAAAATGGTCCGTTTTCAAATGTTTTATTTTTGAACGTCAGTTCACATTTGTAGGTGGATCATCAGTGTTAGAGCTAAAATTAGCATGTTTAAAGTGATTTTCATGCTTCCAGGGGCTCGGGAAGTTAATTAAATACCATTTGGAGGCATTTAATGTTCGAGCAAAAACGGCTGATTTTCGACAAAAGAGATAACACCCCCCCATTACGTCATGCTTCAGAAATGTGGAAAATGGTCCGTTTTCAAATGTTTTATTTTTGAACGTCAGTTCACATTTGTAGGTGGATCATCAGTGTTAGAGCTAAAATTAGCATGTTTAAAGTGATTTTCATGCTTCCAGGGGCTCGGGAAGTTAATTAAATACCATTTGGAGGCATTTAATGTTCGAGCAAAAACGGCTGATTTTCGACAAAAGAGATAACACCCCCCCATTACGTCATGCTTCAGAAATGTGGAAAATGGTCCGTTTTCAAATGTTTTATTTTTGAACGTCAGTTCACATTTGTAGGTGGATCATCAGTGTTAGAGCTAAAATTAGCATGTTTAAAGTGATTTTCATGCTTCCAGGGGCTCGGGAAGTTAATTAAATACCATTTGGAGGCATTTAATGTTCGAGCAAAAACGGCTGATTTTCGACAAAAGAGATAACACCCCCCCATTACGTCATGCTTCAGAAATGTGGAAAATGGTCCGTTTTCAAATGTTTTATTTTTGAACGTCAGTTCACATTTGTAGGTGGATCATCAGTGTTAGAGCTAAAATTAGCATGTTTAAAGTGATTTTCATGCTTCCAGGGGCTCGGGAAGTTAATTAAATACAATTTGGAGGCATTTAATGTTAGAGCAAAAACGGCTGATTTTCGACAAAAGAGATAACACCCCCCCATTACGTCATGCTTCAGAAATGTGGAAAATGGTCCGTTTTCAAATGTTTTATTTTTGAACGTCAGTTCACATTTGTAGGTGGATCATCAGTGTTAGAGCTAAAATTAGCATGTTTAAAGTGATTTTCATGCTTCCAGGGGCCCAAAACACAAGATTTATGGAATGGTTAAAAGTGCATGAAAATGGCCAATTTACTCACTCTGAGTTCTCAAAAAGGGTTTCTTCACCCCGGGAAGTTAATTAAATACCATTTGGAGGCATTTAATGTTCGAGCAAAAACGGCTGATTTTCGACAAAAGAGATAACACCCCCCCATTACGTCATGCTTCAGAAATGTGGAAAATGGTCCGTTTTCAAATGTTTTATTTTTGAACGTCAGTTCACATTTGTAGGTGGATCATCAGTGTTAGAGCTAAAATTAGCATGTTTAAAGTGATTTTCATGCTTCCAGGGGCTCGGGAAGTTAATTAAATACCATTTGGAGGCATTTAATGTTCGAGCAAAAACGGCTGATTTTCGACAAAAGAGATAACACCCCCCCATTACGTCATGCTTCAGAAATGTGGAAAATGGTCCGTTTTCAAATGTTTTATTTTTGAACGTCAGTTCACATTTGTAGGTGGATCATCAGTTTTAGAGCTAAAATTAGCATGTTTAAAGTGATTTTCATGCTTCCAGGGGCTCGGGAAGTTAATTAAATACCATTTGGAGGCATTTAATGTTAGAGCAAAAACGGCTGATTTTCGACAAAAGAGATAACACCCCCCCATTACGTCATGCTTCAGAAATGTGGAAAATGGTCCGTTTTCAAATGTTTTATTTTTGAACGTCAGTTCACATTTGTAGGTGGATCATCAGTGTTAGAGCTAAAATTAGCATGTTTAAAGTGATTTTCATGCTTCCAGGGGCTCGGGAAGTTAATTAAATACCATTTGGAGGCATTTAATGTTCGAGCAAAAACGGCTGATTTTCGACAAAAGAGATAACACCCCCCCATTACGTCATGCTTCAGAAATGTGGAAAATGGTCCGTTTTCAAATGTTTTATTTTTGAACGTCAGTTCACATTTGTAGGTGGATCATCAGTGTTAGAGCTAAAATTAGCATGTTTAAAGTGATTTTCATGCTTCCAGGGGCTCGGGAAGTTAATTAAATACCATTTGGAGGCATTTAATGTTCGAGCAAAAACGGCTGATTTTCGACAAAAGAGATAACACCCCCCCATTACGTCATGCTTCAGAAATGTGGAAAATGGTCCGTTTTCAAATGTTTTATTTTTGAACGTCAGTTCACATTTGTAGGTGGATCATCAGTGTTAGAGCTAAAATTAGCATGTTTAAAGTGATTTTCATGCTTCCAGGGGCCCAAAACACAAGATTTATGGAATGGTTAAAAGTGCATGAAAATGGCCAATTTACTCACTCTGAGTTCTCAAAAAGGGTTTCTTCACCCCGGGAAGTTAATTAAATACCATTTGGAGGCATTTAATGTTCGAGCAAAAACGGCTGATTTTCGACAAAAGAGATAACACCCCCCCATTACGTCATGCTTCAGAAATGTGGAAAATGGTCCGTTTTCAAATGTTTTATTTTTGAACGTCAGTTCACATTTGTAGGTGGATCATCAGTGTTAGAGCTAAAATTAGCATGTTTAAAGTGATTTTCATGCTTCTTGGGGCCCAAAACACAAGATTTATGGAATGGTTAAAAGTGCATGAAAATGGCCAATTTACTCACTCTGAGTTCTCAAAAAGGGTTTCTTCACCCCGGGAAGTTAATTAAATACCATTTGGAGGCATTTAATGTTCGAGCAAAAACGGCTGATTTTCGACAAAAGAGATAACACCCCCCCATTACGTCATGCTTCAGAAATGTGGAAAATGGTCCGTTTTCAAATGTTTTATTTTTGAACGTCAGTTCACATTTGTAGGTGGATCATCAGTGTTAGAGCTAAAATTAGCATGTTTAAAGTGATTTTCATGCTTCCAGGGGCTCGGGAAGTTAATTAAATACCATTTGGAGGCATTTAATATTAGAGCAAAAACGGCTGATTTTCGACAAAAGAGATAACACCCCCCCATTACGTCATGCTTCAGAAATGTGGAAAATGGTCCGTTTTCAAATGTTTTATTTTTGAACGTCAGTTCACATTTGTAGGTGGATCATCAGTGTTAGAGCTAAAATTAGCATGTTTAAAGTGATTTTCATGCTTCCAGGGGCTCGGGAAGTTAATTAAATACCATTTGGAGGCATTTAATGTTCGAGCAAAAACGGCTGATTTTCGACAAAAGAGATAACACCCCCCCATTACGTCATGCTTCAGAAATGTGGAAAATGGTCCGTTTTCAAATGTTTTATTTTTGAACGTCAGTTCACATTTGTAGGTGGATCATCAGTGTTAGAGCTAAAATTAGCATGTTTAAAGTGATTTTCATGCTTCCAGGGGCCCAAAACACAAGATTTATGGAATGGTTAAAAGTGCATGAAAATGGCCAATTTACTCACTCTGAGTTCTCAAAAAGGGTTTCTTCACCCCGGGAAGTTAATTAAATACCATTTGGAGGCATTTAATGTTCGAGCAAAAACGGCTGATTTTCGACAAAAGAGATAACACCCCCCCATTACGTCATGCTTCAGAAATGTGGAAAATGGTCCGTTTTCAAATGTTTTATTTTTGAACGTCAGTTCACATTTGTAGGTGGATCATCAGTGTTAGAGCTAAAATTAGCATGTTTAAAGTGATTTTCATGCTTCCAGGGGCTCGGGAAGTTAATTAAATACCATTTGGAGGCATTTAATGTTAGAGCAAAAACGGCTGATTTTCGACAAAAGAGATAACACCCCCCCATTACGTCATGCTTCAGAAATGTGGAAAATGGTCCGTTTTCAAATGTTTTATTTTTGAACGTCAGTTCACATTTGTAGGTGGATCATCAGTGTTAGAGCTAAAATTAGCATGTTTAAAGTGATTTTCATGCTTCCAGGGGCTCGGGAAGTTAATTAAATACCATTTGGAGGCATTTAATGTTCGAGCAAAAACGGCTGATTTTCGACAAAAGAGATAACACCCCCCCATTACGTCATGCTTCAGAAATGTGGAAAATGGTCCGTTTTCAAATGTTTTATTTTTGAACGTCAGTTCCCATTTGTAGGTGGATCATCAGTGTTAGAGCTAAAATTAGCATGTTTAAAGTGATTTTCATGCTTCCAGGGGCCCAAAACACAAGATTTATGGAATGGTTAAAAGTGCATGAAAATGGCCAATTTACTCACTCTGAGTTCTCAAAAAGGGTTTCTTCACCCCGGGAAGTTAATTAAATACCATTTGGAGGCATTTAATGTTCGAGCAAAAAAAGGCTGATTTTCGACAAAAGAGATAACACCCCCCCATTACGTCATGCTTCAGAAATGTGGAAAATGGTCCGTTTTCAAATGTTTTATTTTTGAACGTCAGTTCACATTTGTAGGTGGATCATCAGTGTTAGAGCTAAAATTAGCATGTTTAAAGTGGTTTTCATGCTTCCAGGGGCTCGGGAAGTTAATTAAATACCATTTGGAGGCATTTAATGTTCGAGCAAAAACGGCTGATTTTCGACAAAAGAGATAACACCCCCCCATTACGTCATGCTTCAGAAATGTGGAAAATGGTCCGTTTTCAAATGTTTTATTTTTGAACGTCAGTTCACATTTGTAGGTGGATCATCAGTGTTAGAGCTAAAATTAGCATGTTTAAAGTGATTTTCATGCTTCCAGGGGCTCGGGAAGTTAATTAAATACCATTTGGAGGCATTTAATGTTCGAGCAAAAACGGCTGATTTTCGACAAAAGAGATAACACCCCCCCATTACGTCATGCTTCAGAAATGTGGAAAATGGTCCGTTTTCAAATGTTTTATTTTTGAACGTCAGTTCACATTTGTAGGTGGATCATCAGTGTTAGAGCTAAAATTAGCATGTTTAAAGTGATTTTCATGCTTCCAGGGGCTCGGGAAGTTAATTAAATACCATTTGGAGGCATTTAATGTTAGAGCAAAAACGGCTGATTTTCGACGAAAGAGCTAACACCCCCCCATTACGTCATGCTTCAGAAATGTGGAAAATGGTCCGTTTTCAAATGTTTTATTTTTGAACGTCAGTTCACATTTGTAGGTGGATCATCAGTGTTAGAGCTAAAATTAGCATGTTTAAAGTGATTTTCATGCTTCCAGGGGCTCGGGAAGTTAATTAAATACCATTTGGAGGCATTTAATGTTCGAGCAAAAACGGCTGATTTTCGACAAAAGAGATAACACCCCCCCATTACGTCATGCTTCAGAAATGTGGAAAATGGTCCGTTTTCAAATGTTTTATTTTTGAACGTCAGTTCACATTTGTAGGTGGATCATCAGTGTTAGAGCTAAAATTAGCATGTTTAAAGTGATTTTCATGCTTCCAGGGGCTCGGGAAGTTAATTAAATACCATTTGGAGGCATTTAATGTTCGAGCAAAAATGGCTGATTTTCGACAAAAGAGATAACACCCCCCCCATTACGTCATGCTTCAGAAATGTGGAAAATGGTCCGTTTTCAAATGTTTTATTTTTGAACGTCAGTTCACATTTGTAGGTGGATCATCAGTGTTAGAGCTAAAATTAGCATGTTTAAAGTGATTTTCATGCTTCCAGGGGCTCGGGAAGTTAATTTAATACCATTTGGAGGCATTTAATGTTAGAGCAAAAACGGCTGATTTTCGACAAAAGAGATAACACCCCCCCATTACGTCATGCTTCAGAAATGTGGAAAATGGTCCGTTTTCAAATGTTTTATTTTTGAACGTCAGTTCACATTTGTAGGTGGATCATCAGTGTTAGAGCTAAAATTAGCATGTTTAAAGTAATTTTCATGCTTCCAGGGGCTCGGGAAGTTAATTAAATACCATTTGGAGGCATTTAATGTTCGAGCAAAAACGGCTGATTTTCGACAAAAGAGATAACACCCCCCCATTACGTCATGCTTCAGAAATGTGGAAAATGGTCCGTTTTCAAATGTTTTATTTTTGAACGTCAGTTCACATTTGTAGGTGGATCATCAGTGTTAGAGCTAAAATTAGCATGTTTAAAGTGATTTTCATGCTTCCAGGGGCCCAAAACACAAGATTTATGGAATGGTTAAAAGTGCATGAAAATGGCCAATTTACTCACTCTGAGTTCTCAAAAAGGGTTTCTTCACCCCGGGAAGTTAATTAAATACCATTTGGAGGCATTTAATGTTCGAGCAAAAACGGCTGATTTTCGACAAAAGAGATAACACCCCCCCATTACGTCATGCTTCAGAAATGTGGAAAATGGTCCGTTTTCAAATGTTTTATTTTTGAACGTCAGTTCACATTTGTAGGTGGATCATCAGTGTTAGAGCTAAAATTAGCATGTTTAAAGTGATTTTCATGCTTCCAGGGGCTCGGGAAGTTAATTAAATACCATTTGGAGGCATTTAATGTTCGAGCAAAAACGGCTGATTTTCGACAAAAGAGATAACACCCCCCCATTACGTCATGCTTCAGAAATGTGGAAAATGGTCCGTTTTCAAATGTTTTATTTTTGAACGTCAGTTCACATTTGTAGGTGGATCATCAGTGTTAGAGCTAAAATTAGCATGTTTAAAGTGATTTTCATGCTTCCAGGGGCTCGGGAAGTTAATTAAATACCATTTGGAGGCATTTAATGTTCGAGCAAAAACGGCTGATTTTCGACAAAAGAGATAACACCCCCCCATTACGTCATGCTTCAGAAATGTGGAAAATGGTCCGTTTTCAAATGTTTTATTTTTGAACGTCAGTTCACATTTGTAGGTGGATCATCAGTGTTAGAGCTAAAATTAGCATGTTTAAAGTGATTTTCATGCTTCCAGGGGCTCGGGAAGTTAATTAAATACCATTTGGAGGCATTTAATGTTAGAGCAAAAACGGCTGATTTTCGACGAAAGAGCTAACACCCCCCCATTACGTCATGCTTCAGAAATGTGGAAAATGGTCCGTTTTCAAATGTTTTATTTTTGAACGTCAGTTCACATTTGTAGGTGGATCATCAGTGTTAGAGCTAAAATTAGCATGTTTAAAGTGATTTTCATGCTTCCAGGGGCTCGGGAAGTTAATTAAATACCATTTGGAGGCATTTAATGTTCGAGCAAAAACGGCTGATTTTCGACAAAAGAGATAACACCCCCCCATTACGTCATGCTTCAGAAATGTGAAAATGGTCCGTTTTCAAATGTTTTATTTTTGAACGTCAGTTCACATTTGTAGGTGGATCATCAGTTTTAGAGCTAAAATTAGCATGTTTAAAGTGATTTTCATGCTTCAGGGGCTCGGGAAGTTAATTAAATACCATTTGGAGGCATTTAATGTTAGAGCAAAAACGGCTGATTTTCGACAAAAGAGATAACACCCCCCCATTACGTCATGCTTCAGAAATGTGGAAAATGGTCCGTTTTTTCAAATGTTTTATTTTTGAACGTCAGTTCACATTTGTAGGTGGATCATCAGTGTTAGAGCTAAAATTAGCATGTTTAAAGTGATTTTCATGCTTCCAGGGGCTCGGGAAGTTAATTAAATACCATTTGGAGGCATTTAATGTTCGAGCAAAAACGGCTGATTTTCGACAAAAGAGATAACACCCCCCCATTACGTCATGCTTCAGAAATGTGGAAAATGGTCCGTTTTCAAATGTTTTATTTTTGAACGTCAGTTCACATTTGTAGGTGGATCATCAGTGTTAGAGCTAAAATTAGCATGTTTAAAGTGATTTTCATGCTTCCAGGGGCCCAAAACACAAGATTTATGGAATGGTTAAAAGTGCATGAAAATGGCCAATTTACTCACTCTGAGTTCTCAAAAAGGGTTTCTTCACCCCGGGAAGTTAATTAAATACCATTTGGAGGCATTTAATGTTCGAGCAAAAACGGCTGATTTTCGACAAAAGAGATAACACCCCCCCATTACGTCATGCTTTAGAAATGTGGAAAATGGTCCGTTTTCAAATGTTTTATTTTTGAACGTCAGTTCACATTTGTAGGTGGATCATCAGTGTTAGAGCTAAAATTAGCATGTTTAAAGTGATTTTCATGCTTCCAGGGGCTCGGGAAGTTAATTAAATACCATTTGGAGGCATTTAATGTTCGAGCAAAAACGGCTGATTTTCGACAAAAGAGATAACACCCCCCCATTACGTCATGCTTCAGAAATGTGGAAAATGGTCCGTTTTCAAATGTTTTATTTTTGAACGTCAGTTCACATTTGTAGGTGGATCATCAGTGTTAGAGCTAAAATTAGCATGTTTAAAGTGATTTTCATGCTTCCAGGGGCCCAAAACACAAGATTTATGGAATGGTTAAAAGTGCATGAAAATGGCCAATTTACTCACTCTGAGTTCTCAAAAAGGGTTTCTTCACCCCGGGAAGTTAATTAAATACCATTTGGAGGCATTTAATGTTAGAGCAAAAACGGCTGATTTTCGACAAAAGAGATAACACCCCCCCATTACGTCATGCTTCAGAAATGTGGAAAATGGTCCGTTTTCAAATGTTTTATTTTTGAACGTCAGTTCACATTTGTAGGTGGATCATCAGTGTTAGAGCTAAAATTAGCATGTTTAAAGTGATTTTCATGCTTCCAGGGGCCCAAAACACAAGATTTATGGAATGGTTAAAAGTGCATGAAAATGGCCAATTTACTCACTCTGAGTTCTCAAAAAGGGTTTCTTCACCCCGGGAAGTTAATTAAATACCATTTGGAGGCATTTAATGTTCGAGCAAAAACGGCTGATTTTCGACAAAAGAGATAACACCCCCCCATTACGTCATGCTTTAGAAATGTGGAAAATGGTCCGTTTTCAAATGTTTTATTTTTGAACGTCAGTTCACATTTGTAGGTGGATCATCAGTGTTAGAGCTAAAATTAGCATGTTTAAAGTGATTTTCATGCTTCCAGGGGCCCAAAACACAAGATTTATGGAATGGTTAAAAGTGCATGAAAATGGCCAATTTACTCACTCTGAGTTCTCAAAAAGGGTTTCTTCACCCCGGGAAGTTAATTAAATACCATTTGGAGGCATTTAATGTTCGAGCAAAAACGGCTGATTTTTGACAAAAGAGATAACACCCCCCCATTACGTCATGATTCAGAAATGTGGAAAATGGTCCGTTTTCAAATGTTTTATTTTTGAACGTCAGTTCACATTTGTAGGTGGATCATCAGTGTTAGAGCTAAAATTAGCATGTTTAAAGTGATTTTCATGCTTCCAGGGGCTCGGGAAGTTAATTAAATACCATTTGGAGGCATTTAATGTTCGAGCAAAAACGGCTGATTTTCGACAAAAGAGATAACACCCCCCCATTACGTCATGCTTCAGAAATGTGGAAAATGGTCCGTTTTCAAATGTTTTATTTTTGAACGTCAGTTCACATTTGTAGGTGGATCATCAGTGTTAGAGCTAAAATTAGCATGTTTAAAGTGATTTTCATGCTTCCCGGGGCTCGGGAAGTTAATTAAATACCATTTGGAGGCATTTAATGTTCGAGCAAAAACGGCTGATTTTCGACAAAAGAGATAACACCCCCCCATTACGTCATGCTTCAGAAATGTGGAAAATGGTCCGTTTTCAAATGTTTTATTTTTGAACGTCAGTTCACATTTGTAGGTGGATCATCAGTGTTAGAGCTAAAATTAGCATGTTTAAAGTGATTTTCATGCTTCCAGGGGCTCGGGAAGTTAATTAAATACCATTTGGAGGCATTTAATGTTAGAGCAAAAACGGCTGATTTTCGACGAAAGAGCTAACACCCCCCCATTACGTCATGCTTCAGAAATGTGGAAAATGGTCCGTTTTCAAATGTTTTATTTTTGAACGTCAGTTCACATTTGTAGGTGGATCATCAGTGTTAGAGCTAAAATTAGCATGTTTAAAGTGATTTTCATGCTTCCAGGGGCTCGGGAAGTTAATTAAATACCATTTGGAGGCATTTAATGTTCGAGCAAAAACGGCTGATTTTCGACAAAAGAGATAACACCCCCCCATTACGTCATGCTTCAGAAATGTGGAAAATGGTCCGTTTTCAAATGTTTTATTTTTGAACGTCAGTTCACATTTGTAGGTGGATCATCAGTGTTAGAGCTAAAATTAGCATGTTTAAAGTGATTTTCATGCTTCCAGGGGCTCGGGAAGTTAATTAAATACCATTTGGAGGCATTTAATGTTCGAGCAAAAACGGCTGATTTTCGACAAAAGAGATAACACCCCCCCCATTACGTCATGCTTCAGAAATGTGGAAAATGGTCCGTTTTCAAATGTTTTATTTTTGAACGTCAGTTCACATTTGTAGGTGGATCATCAGTGTTAGAGCTAAAATTAGCATGTTTAAAGTGATTTTCATGCTTCCAGGGGCTCGGGAAGTTAATTTAATACCATTTGGAGGCATTTAATGTTAGAGCAAAAACGGCTGATTTTCGACAAAAGAGATAACACCCCCCCATTACGTCATGCTTCAGAAATGTGGAAAATGGTCCGTTTTCAAATGTTTTATTTTTGAACGTCAGTTCACATTTGTAGGTGGATCATCAGTGTTAGAGCTAAAATTAGCATGTTTAAAGTAATTTTCATGCTTCCAGGGGCTCGGGAAGTTAATTAAATACCATTTGGAGGCATTTAATGTTCGAGCAAAAACGGCTGATTTTCGACAAAAGAGATAACACCCCCCCATTACGTCATGCTTCAGAAATGTGGAAAATGGTCCGTTTTCAAATGTTTTATTTTTGAACGTCAGTTCACATTTGTAGGTGGATCATCAGTGTTAGAGCTAAAATTAGCATGTTTAAAGTGATTTTCATGCTTCCAGGGGCCCAAAACACAAGATTTATGGAATGGTTAAAAGTGCATGAAAATGGCCAATTTACTCACTCTGAGTTCTCAAAAAGGGTTTCTTCACCCCGGGAAGTTAATTAAATACCATTTGGAGGCATTTAATGTTCGAGCAAAAACGGCTGATTTTCGACAAAAGAGATAACACCCCCCCATTACGTCATGCTTCAGAAATGTGGAAAATGGTCCGTTTTCAAATGTTTTATTTTTGAACGTCAGTTCACATTTGTAGGTGGATCATCAGTGTTAGAGCTAAAATTAGCATGTTTAAAGTGATTTTCATGCTTCCAGGGGCTCGGGAAGTTAATTAAATACCATTTGGAGGCATTTAATGTTAGAGCAAAAACGGCTGATTTTCGACGAAAGAGCTAACACCCCCCCATTACGTCATGCTTCAGAAATGTGGAAAATGGTCCGTTTTCAAATGTTTTATTTTTGAACGTCAGTTCACATTTGTAGGTGGATCATCAGTGTTAGAGCTAAAATTAGCATGTTTAAAGTGATTTTCATGCTTCCAGGGGCTCGGGAAGTTAATTAAATACCATTTGGAGGCATTTAATGTTCGAGCAAAAACGGCTGATTTTCGACAAAAGAGATAACACCCCCCCATTACGTCATGCTTCAGAAATGTGGAAAATGGTCCGTTTTCAAATGTTTTATTTTTGAACGTCAGTTCACATTTGTAGGTGGATCATCAGTGTTAGAGCTAAAATTAGCATGTTTAAAGTGATTTTCATGCTTCCAGGGGCTCGGGAAGTTAATTAAATACCATTTGGAGGCATTTAATGTTCGAGCAAAAACGGCTGATTTTCGACAAAAGAGATAACACCCCCCCATTACGTCATGCTTCAGAAATGTGGAAAATGGTCCGTTTTCAAATGTTTTATTTTTGAACGTCAGTTCACATTTGTAGGTGGATCATCAGTGTTAGAGCTAAAATTAGCATGTTTAAAGTGATTTTCATGCTTCCAGGGGCTCGGGAAGTTAATTAAATACCATTTGGAGGCATTTAATGTTCGAGCAAAAACGGCTGATTTTCGACAAAAGAGATAACACCCCCCCATTACGTCATGCTTCAGAAATGTGGAAAATGGTCCGTTTTCAAATGTTTTATTTTTGAACGTCAGTTCACATTTGTAGGTGGATCATCAGTGTTAGAGCTAAAATTAGCATGTTTAAAGTGATTTTCATGCTTCCAGGGGCCCAAAACACAAGATTTATGGAATGGTTAAAAGTGCATGAAAATGGCCAATTTACTCACTCTGAGTTCTCAAAAAGGGTTTCTTCACCCCGGGAAGTTAATTAAATACCATTTGGAGGCATTTAATGTTCGAGCAAAAACGGCTGATTTTCGACAAAAGAGATAACACCCCCCCATTACGTCATGCTTTAGAAATGTGGAAAATGGTCCGTTTTCAAATGTTTTATTTTTGAACGTCAGTTCACATTTGTAGGTGGATCATCAGTGTTAGAGCTAAAATTAGCATGTTTAAAGTGATTTTCATGCTTCCAGGGGCTCGGGAAGTTAATTAAATACCATTTGGAGGCATTTAATGTTCGAGCAAAAACGGCTGATTTTCGACAAAAGAGATAACACCCCCCCATTACGTCATGCTTCTGAAATGTGGAAAATGGTCCGTTTTCAAATGTTTTATTTTTGAACGTCAGTTCACATTTGTAGGTGGATCATCAGTGTTAGAGCTAAAATTAGCATGTTTAAAGTGATTTTCATGCTTCCAGGGGCCCAAAACACAAGATTTATGGAATGGTTAAAAGTGCATGAAAATGGCCAATTTACTCACTCTGAGTTCTCAAAAAGGGTTTCTTCACCCCGGGAAGTTAATTAAATACCATTTGGAGGCATTTAATGTTAGAGCAAAAACGGCTGATTTTCGACAAAAGAGATAACACCCCCCCATTACGTCATGCTTCAGAAATGTGGAAAATGGTCCGTTTTCAAATGTTTTATTTTTGAACGTCAGTTCACATTTGTAGGTGGATCATCAGTGTTAGAGCTAAAATTAGCATGTTTAAAGTGATTTTCATGCTTCCAGGGGCCCAAAACACAAGATTTATGGAATGGTTAAAAGTGCATGAAAATGGCCAATTTACTCACTCTGAGTTCTCAAAAAGGGTTTCTTCACCCCGGGAAGTTAATTAAATACCATTTGGAGGCATTTAATGTTCGAGCAAAAACGGCTGATTTTCGACAAAAGAGATAACACCCCCCCATTACGTCATGCTTTAGAAATGTGGAAAATGGTCCGTTTTCAAATGTTTTATTTTTGAACGTCAGTTCACATTTGTAGGTGGATCATCAGTGTTAGAGCTAAAATTAGCATGTTTAAAGTGATTTTCATGCTTCCAGGGGCCCAAAACACAAGATTTATGGAATGGTTAAAAGTGCATGAAAATGGCCAATTTACTCACTCTGAGTTCTCAAAAAGGGTTTCTTCACCCCGGGAAGTTAATTAAATACCATTTGGAGGCATTTAATGTTCGAGCAAAAACGGCTGATTTTCGACAAAAGAGATAACACCCCCCCATTACGTCATGCTTCAGAAATGTGGAAAATGGTCCGTTTTCAAATGTTTTATTTTTGAACGTCAGTTCACATTTGTAGGTGGATCATCAGTGTTAGAGCTAAAATTAGCATGTTTAAAGTGATTTTCATGCTTCCAGGGGCTCGGGAAGTTAATTAAATACCATTTGGAGGCATTTAATGTTCGAGCAAAAACGGCTGATTTTCGACAAAAGAGATAACACCCCCCCATTACGTCATGCTTCAGAAATGTGGAAAATGGTCCGTTTTCAAATGTTTTATTTTTGAACGTCAGTTCACATTTGTAGGTGGATCATCAGTGTTAGAGCTAAAATTAGCAGGTTTAAAGTGATTTTCATGCTTCCCGGGGCTCGGGAAGTTAATTAAATACCATTTGGAGGCATTTAATGTTCGAGCAAAAACGGCTGATTTTCGACAAAAGAGATAACACCCCCCCATTACGTCATGCTTCAGAAATGTGGAAAATGGTCCGTTTTCAAATGTTTTATTTTTGAACGTCAGTTCACATTTGTAGGTGGATCATCAGTGTTAGAGCTAAAATTAGCATGTTTAAAGTGATTTTCATGCTTCCAGGGGCCCAAAACACAAGATTTATGGAATGGTTAAAAGTGCATGAAAATGGCCAATTTACTCACTCTGAGTTCTCAAAAAGGGTTTCTTCACCCCGGGAAGTTAATTAAATACCATTTGGAGGCATTTAATGTTCGAGCAAAAACGGCTGATTTTCGACAAAAGAGATAACACCCCCCCATTACGTCATGCTTCAGAAATGTGGAAAATGGTCCGTTTTCAAATGTTTTATTTTTGAACGTCAGTTCACATTTGTAGGTGGATCATCCGTGTTAGAGCTAAAATTAGCATGTTTAAAGTGATTTTCATGCTTCCAGGGGCTCGGGAAGTTAATTAAATACCATTTGGAGGCATTTAATGTTCGAGCAAAAACGGCTGATTTTCGACAAAAGAGATAACACCCCCCCATTACGTCATGCTTCAGAAATGTGGAAAATGGTCCATTTTCAAATGTTTTATTTTTGAACGTCAGTTCACATTTGTAGGTGGATCATCAGTGTTAGAGCTAAAATTAGCATGTTTAAAGTGATTTTCATGCTTCCAGGGGCCCAAAACACAAGATTTATGGAATGGTTAAAAGTGCATGAAAATGGCCAATTTACTCACTCTGAGTTCTCAAAAAGGGTTTCTTCACCCCGGGAAGTTAATTAAATACCATTTGGAGGCATTTAATGTTCAAACAAAAACAGCTGATTTTCGACAAAAGAGATAACACCCCCCCATTACGTCATGCTTCAGAAATGTGGAAAATGGTCCGTTTTCAAATGTTTTATTTTTGAACGTCAGTTCACATTTGTAGGTGGATCATCAGTGTTAGAGCTAAAATTAGCATGTTTAAAGTGATTTTCATGCTTCCAGGGGCCCAAAACACAAGATTTATGGAATGGTTAAAAGTGCATGAAAATGGCCAATTTACTCACTCTGAGTTCTCAAAAAGGGTTTCTTCACCCCGGGAAGTTAATTAAATACCATTTGGAGGCATTTAATGTTCGAGCAAAAACGGCTGATTTTCGACAAAAGAGATAACACCCCCCCATTACGTCATGCTTCAGAAATGTGGAAAATGGTCCGTTTTCAAATGTTTTATTTTTGAACGTCAGTTCACATTTGTAGGTGGATCATCAGTGTTAGAGCTAAAATTAGCATGTTTAAAGTGATTTTCATGCTTCCAGGGGCCCAAAACACAAGATTTATGGAATGGTTAAAAGTGCATGAAAATGGCCAATTTACTCACTCTGAGTTCTCAAAAAGGGTTTCTTCACCCCGGGAAGTTAATTAAATACCATTTGGAGGCATTTAATGTTCGAGCAAAAACGGCTGATTTTCGACAAAAGAGATAACACCCCCCCATTACGTCATGCTTCAGAAATGTGGAAAATGGGTTTCTTCACCCCGGGAAGTTAATTAAATACCATTTGGAGGCATTTAATGTTAGAGCAAAAACGGCTGATTTTCGACAAAAGAGATAACACCCCCCCATTACGTCATGCTTCAGAAATGTGGAAAATGGTCCGTTTTCAAATGTTTTATTTTTGAACGTCAGTTCACATTTGTAGGTGGATCATCAGTGTTAGAGCTAAAATTAGCATGTTTAAAGTGATTTTCATGCTTCCAGGGGCCCAAAACACAAGATTTATGGAATGGTTAAAAGTGCATGAAAATGGCCAATTTACTCACTCTGAGTTCTCAAAAAGGGTTTCTTCACCCCGGGAAGTTAATTAAATACCATTTGGAGGCATTTAATGTTCGAGCAAAAACAGCTGATTTTCGACAAAAGAGATAACACCCCCCCATTACGTCATGCTTCAGAAATGTGGAAAATGGTCCGTTTTCAAATGTTTTATTTTTGAACGTCAGTTCACATTTGTAGGTGGATCATCAGTGTTAGAGCTAAAATTAGCATGTTTAAAGTGATTTTCATGCTTCCAGGGGCCCAAAACACAAGATTTATGGAATGGTTAAAAGTGCATGAAAATGGCCAATTTACTCACTCTGAGTTCTCAAAAAGGGTTTCTTCACCCCGGGAAGTTAATTAAATACCATTTGGAGGCATTTAATGTTCGAGCAAAAACGGCTGATTTTCGACAAAAGAGATAACACCCCCCCATTACGTCATGCTTCAGAAATGTGGAAAATGGTCCGTTTTCAAATGTTTTATTTTTGAACGTCAGTTCACATTTGTAGGTGGATCATCAGTGTTAGAGCTAAAATTAGCATGTTTAAAGTGATTTTCATGCTTCCAGGGGCCCAAAACACAAGATTTATGGAATGGTTAAAAGTGCATGAAAATGGCCAATTTACTCACTCTGAGTTCTCAAAAAGGGTTTCTTCACCCCGGGAAGTTAATTAAATACCATTTGGAGGCATTTAATGTTCGAGCAAAAACGGCTGATTTTCGACAAAAGAGATAACACCCCCCCATTACGTCATGCTTCAGAAATGTGGAAAATGGTCCGTTTTCAAATGTTTTATTTTTGAACGTCAGTTCACATTTGTAGGTGGATCATCAGTGTTAGAGCTAAAATTAGCATGTTTAAAGTGATTTTCATGCTTCCAGGGGCCTAAAACACAAGATTTATGGAATGGTTAAAAGTGCATGAAAATGGCCAATTTACTCACTCTGAGTTCTCAAAAAGGGTTTCTTCACCCCGGGAAGTTAATTAAATACCATTTGGAGGCATTTAATGTTCGAGCAAAAACGGCTGATTTTCGACAAAAGAGATAACACCCCCCCATTACGTCATGCTTCAGAAATGTGGAAAATGGTCCGTTTTCAAATGTTTTATTTTTGAACGTCAGTTCACATTTGTAGGTGGATCATCAGTGTTAGAGCTAAAATTAGCAGGTTTAAAGTGATTTTCATGCTTCCCGGGGCTCGGGAAGTTAATTAAATACCATTTGGAGGCATTTAATGTTCGAGCAAAAACGGCTGATTTTCGACAAAAGAGATAACACCCCCCCATTACGTCATGCTTCAGAAATGTGGAAAATGGTCCGTTTTCAAATGTTTTATTTTTGAACGTCAGTTCACATTTGTAGGTGGATCATCAGTGTTAGAGCTAAAATTAGCATGTTTAAAGTGATTTTCATGCTTCCAGGGGCCCAAAACACAAGATTTATGGAATGGTTAAAAGTGCATGAAAATGGCCAATTTACTCACTCTGAGTTCTCAAAAAGGGTTTCTTCACCCCGGGAAGTTAATTAAATACCATTTGGAGGCATTTAATGTTCGAGCAAAAACGGCTGATTTTCGACAAAAGAGATAACACCCCCCCATTACGTCATGCTTCAGAAATGTGGAAAATGGTCCGTTTTCAAATGTTTTATTTTTGAACGTCAGTTCACATTTGTAGGTGGATCATCCGTGTTAGAGCTAAAATTAGCATGTTTAAAGTGATTTTCATGCTTCCAGGGGCTCGGGAAGTTAATTAAATACCATTTGGAGGCATTTAATGTTCGAGCAAAAACGGCTGATTTTCGACAAAAGAGATAACACCCCCCCATTACGTCATGCTTCAGAAATGTGGAAAATGGTCCATTTTCAAATGTTTTATTTTTGAACGTCAGTTCACATTTGTAGGTGGATCATCAGTGTTAGAGCTAAAATTAGCATGTTTAAAGTGATTTTCATGCTTCCAGGGGCCCAAAACACAAGATTTATGGAATGGTTAAAAGTGCATGAAAATGGCCAATTTACTCACTCTGAGTTCTCAAAAAGGGTTTCTTCACCCCGGGAAGTTAATTAAATACCATTTGGAGGCATTTAATGTTCAAACAAAAACAGCTGATTTTCGACAAAAGAGATAACACCCCCCCATTACGTCATGCTTCAGAAATGTGGAAAATGGTCCGTTTTCAAATGTTTTATTTTTGAACGTCAGTTCACATTTGTAGGTGGATCATCAGTGTTAGAGCTAAAATTAGCATGTTTAAAGTGATTTTCATGCTTCCAGGGGCCCAAAACACAAGATTTATGGAATGGTTAAAAGTGCATGAAAATGGCCAATTTACTCACTCTGAGTTCTCAAAAAGGGTTTCTTCACCCCGGGAAGTTAATTAAATACCATTTGGAGGCATTTAATGTTCGAGCAAAAACGGCTGATTTTCGACAAAAGAGATAACACCCCCCCATTACGTCATGCTTCAGAAATGTGGAAAATGGTCCGTTTTCAAATGTTTTATTTTTGAACGTCAGTTCACATTTGTAGGTGGATCATCAGTGTTAGAGCTAAAATTAGCATGTTTAAAGTGATTTTCATGCTTCCAGGGGCCCAAAACACAAGATTTATGGAATGGTTAAAAGTGCATGAAAATGGCCAATTTACTCACTCTGAGTTCTCAAAAAGGGTTTCTTCACCCCGGGAAGTTAATTAAATACCATTTGGAGGCATTTAATGTTCGAGCAAAAACGGCTGATTTTCGACAAAAGAGATAACACCCCCCCATTACGTCATGCTTCAGAAATGTGGAAAATGGGTTTCTTCACCCCGGGAAGTTAATTAAATACCATTTGGAGGCATTTAATGTTAGAGCAAAAACGGCTGATTTTCGACAAAAGAGATAACACCCCCCCATTACGTCATGCTTCAGAAATGTGGAAAATGGTCCGTTTTCAAATGTTTTATTTTTGAACGTCAGTTCACATTTGTAGGTGGATCATCAGTGTTAGAGCTAAAATTAGCATGTTTAAAGTGATTTTCATGCTTCCAGGGGCCCAAAACACAAGATTTATGGAATGGTTAAAAGTGCATGAAAATGGCCAATTTACTCACTCTGAGTTCTCAAAAAGGGTTTCTTCACCCCGGGAAGTTAATTAAATACCATTTGGAGGCATTTAATGTTCGAGCAAAAACAGCTGATTTTCGACAAAAGAGATAACACCCCCCCATTACGTCATGCTTCAGAAATGTGGAAAATGGTCCGTTTTCAAATGTTTTATTTTTGAACGTCAGTTCACATTTGTAGGTGGATCATCAGTGTTAGAGCTAAAATTAGCATGTTTAAAGTGATTTTCATGCTTCCAGGGGCCCAAAACACAAGATTTATGGAATGGTTAAAAGTGCATGAAAATGGCCAATTTACTCACTCTGAGTTCTCAAAAAGGGTTTCTTCACCCCGGGAAGTTAATTAAATACCATTTGGAGGCATTTAATGTTCGAGCAAAAACGGCTGATTTTCGACAAAAGAGATAACACCCCCCCATTACGTCATGCTTCAGAAATGTGGAAAATGGTCCGTTTTCAAATGTTTTATTTTTGAACGTCAGTTCACATTTGTAGGTGGATCATCAGTGTTAGAGCTAAAATTAGCATGTTTAAAGTGATTTTCATGCTTCCAGGGGCCCAAAACACAAGATTTATGGAATGGTTAAAAGTGCATGAAAATGGCCAATTTACTCACTCTGAGTTCTCAAAAAGGGTTTCTTCACCCCGGGAAGTTAATTAAATACCATTTGGAGGCATTTAATGTTCGAGCAAAAACGGCTGATTTTCGACAAAAGAGATAACACCCCCCCATTACGTCATGCTTCAGAAATGTGGAAAATGGTCCGTTTTCAAATGTTTTATTTTTGAACGTCAGTTCACATTTGTAGGTGGATCATCAGTGTTAGAGCTAAAATTAGCATGTTTAAAGTGATTTTCATGCTTCCAGGGGCCTAAAACACAAGATTTATGGAATGGTTAAAAGTGCATGAAAATGGCCAATTTACTCACTCTGAGTTCTCAAAAAGGGTTTCTTCACCCCGGGAAGTTAATTAAATACCATTTGGAGGCATTTAATGTTAGAGCAAAAACGGCTGATTTTCGACAAAAGAGATAACACCCCCCCATTACGTCATGCTTCAGAAATGTGGAAAATGGTCCGTTTTCAAATGTTTTATTTTTGAACGTCAGTTCACATTTGTAGGTGGATCATCAGTGTTAGAGCTAAAATTAGCATGTTTAAAGTGATTTTCATGCTTCCAGGGGCTCGGGAAGTTAATTAAATACCATTTGGAGGCATTTAATGTTAGAGCAAAAACGGCTGATTTTCGACAAAAGAGATAACACCCCCCCATTACGTCATGCTTCAGAAATGTGGAAAATGGTCCGTTTTCAAATGTTTTATTTTTGAACGTCAGTTCACATTTGTAGGTGGATCATCAGTGTTAGAGCTAAAATTAGCATGTTTAAAGTGATTTTCATGCTTCCAGGGGCCCAAAACACAAGATTTATGGAATGGTTAAAAGTGCATGAAAATGGCCAATTTACTCACTCTGAGTTCTCAAAAAGGGTTTCTTCACCACGGGAAGTTAATTAAATACCATTTGGAGGCATTTAATGTTCGAGCAAAAACGGCTGATTTTCGACAAAAGAGATAACACCCCCCCATTACGTCATGCTTCAGAAATGTGGAAAATGGTCCGTTTTCAAATGTTTTATTTTTGAACGTCAGTTCACATTTGTAGGTGGATCATCAGTGTTAGAGCTAAAATTAGCATGTTTAAAGTGATTTTCATGCTTCCAGGGGCTCGGGAAGTTAATTAAATACCATTTGGAGGCATTTAATGTTCGAGCAAAAACGGCTGATTTTCGACAAAAGAGATAACACCCCCCCATTACGTCATGCTTCAGAAATGTGGAAAATGGTCCGTTTTCAAATGTTTTATTTTTGAACGTCAGTTCACATTTGTAGGTGGATCATCAGTGTTAGAGCTAAAATTAGCATGTTTAAAGTGATTTTCATGCTTCCAGGGGCCCAAAACACAAGATTTATGGAATGGTTAAAAGTGCATGAAAATGGCCAATTTACTCACTCTGAGTTCTCAAAAAGGGTTTCTTCACCCCGGGAAGTTAATTAAATACCATTTGGAGGCATTTAATGTTCGAGCAAAAACGGCTGATTTTCGACAAAAGAGATAACACCCCCCCATTACGTCATGCTTTAGAAATGTGGAAAATGGTCCGTTTTCAAATGTTTTATTTTTGAACGTCAGTTCACATTTGTAGGTGGATCATCAGTGTTAGAGCTAAAATTAGCATGTTTAAAGTGATTTTCATGCTCCCAGGGGCTCGGGAAGTTAATTAAATACCATTTGGAGGCATTTAATGTTCGAGCAAAAACGGCTGATTTTCGACAAAAGAGATAACACCCCCCCATTACGTCATGCTTCAGAAATGTGGAAAATGGTCCGTTTTCAAATGTTTTATTTTTGAACGTCAGTTCACATTTGTAGGTGGATCATCAGTGTTAGAGCTAAAATTAGCATGTTTAAAGTGATTTTCATGCTTCCAGGGGCCCAAAACACAAGATTTATGGAATGGTTAAAAGTGCATGAAAATGGCCAATTTACTCACTCTGAGTTCTCAAAAAGGGTTTCTTCACCCCGGGAAGTTAATTAAATACCATTTGGAGGCATTTAATGTTCGAGCAAAAACGGCTGATTTTCGACAAAAGAGATAACACCCCCCCATTACGTCATGCTTCAGAAATGTGGAAAATGGTCCGTTTTCAAATGTTTTATTTTTGAACGTCAGTTCACATTTGTAGGTGGATCATCAGTGTTAGAGCTAAAATTAGCATGTTTAAAGTGATTTTCATGCTTCCAGGGGCCCAAAACACAAGATTTATGGAATGGTTAAAAGTGCATGAAAATGGCCAATTTACTCACTCTGAGTTCTCAAAAAGGGTTTCTTCACCCCGGGAAGTTAATTAAATACCATTTGGAGGCATTTAATGTTCGAGCAAAAACGGCTGATTTTCGACAAAAGAGATAACACCCCCCCATTACGTCATGCTTCAGAAATGTGGAAAATGGTCCGTTTTCAAATGTTTTATTTTTGAACGTCAGTTCACATTTGTAGGTGGATCATCAGTGTTAGAGCTAAAATTAGCATGTTTAAAGTGATTTTCATGCTTCCAGGGGCCCAAAACACAAGTTTTATGGAATGGTTAAAAGTGCATGAAAATGGCCAATTTACTCACTCTGAGTTCTCAAAAAGGGTTTCTTCACCCCGGGAAGTTAATTAAATACCATTTGGAGGCATTTAATGTTCGAGCAAAAACGGCTGATTTTCGACAAAAGAGATAACACCCCCCCATTACGTCATGCTTCAGAAATGTGGAAAATGGTCCGTTTTCAAATGTTTTATTTTTGAACGTCAGTTCACATTTGTAGGTGGATCATCAGTGTTAGAGCTAAAATTAGCATGTTTAAAGTGATTTTCATGCTTCCAGGGGCCCAAAACACAAGATTTATGGAATGGTTAAAAGTGCATGAAAATGGCCAATTTACTCACTCTGAGTTCTCAAAAAGGGTTTCTTCACCCCGGGAAGTTAATTAAATACCATTTGGAGGCATTTAATGTTAGAGCAAAAACGGCTGATTTTCGACAAAAGAGATAACACCCCCCCATTACGTCATGCTTCAGAAAAGTGGAAAATGGTCCGTTTTCAAATGTTTTATTTTTGAACGTCAGTTCACATTTGTAGGTGGATCATCAGTGTTAGAGCTAAAATTAGCATGTTTAAAGTGATTTTCATGCTTCCAGGGGCTCGGGAAGTTAATTAAATACCATTTGGAGGCATTTAATGTTCGAGCAAAAACGGCTGATTTTCGACAAAAGAGATAACACCCCCCCATTACGTCATGCTTCAGAAATGTGGAAAATGGTCAGTTTTCAAATGTTTTATTTTTGAACGTCAGTTCACATTTGTAGGTGGATCATCAGTGTTAGAGCTAAAATTAGCATGTTTAAAGTGATTTTCGGCTTTTTCCGGGGGCGTGGCCAAGATGGCGGGGTAGGAGGACGTGTTCTCCGGAGCTCCCGTGTCCACCCAGGCCCCAAGCCCTGATATAAGCTAATTCTCCCCCCCGGAATTGCTGTGGGGAGCGGGGAAAGCAGAGGAAGCGGCCGGATTGCTATCAGCCGGCGACCGAGGCTCACAGTGCACGGAAACGCCGACAGTGGGGAGCCGGGTGTCTGGGCGAAGGCGTCCGGGGCCGGAGCAGTTGCGTAGGCCGGACGCCGAAGCGCACTGCGAGGAGGCGGAGGATCGAGGGTCCGGAAGGACCGGAGTGGAGCTGCACGGGACTGAACTGGCGGCCCGTGGCGACGATCGACGGTGTCCGGAGCAGGACCGCGCCGCACCGGAGAGGCACCCGCCCCCCCCCCCCCCCCGGAGGCCGGACTGGCAGCAAACAGAATCTGCGGCTTTGGCCTGGGCTGAGGAGTGACGCGAGGCCCGAGCCGCAGGAAGGCGGACCGACGGAGGGGCTCGCTGGACACAGGTCAGTTCCCTCGGCAGGGGTGCAGGCCTTGGCCCGAGGCAGCAGACTTGGTTGGTGGGACTCCGGGGAGCATTTCAGCCCCGGTGCGCAGGAACCGGCAGGGGACGGGACATCGCGGGCGCCCAGAGGAGACACCGGGGCCCCTTGGGAGAGCGGCTCACTGACGGGAGACGCCGGGAGCGGCGAAGCGCAACACCCACACCTTAGGAGCGCCGGAGAGACCCCCCCGAGCATTGCCGGCCGAAGTAGTGCCTGACCCTCGGAAGCTGCGGAGGCCCATCGCGACCACCCGGGTGGCATTCAGGAGGACGGCCGCAAAGGGTGGAGATCGCGGCTGGGGGCTGAGCGAAGGGGAAGCCCCTCTGGGCCGCCACAGAGAGACATTGGCAATCAGGGGCGGAGTGGCAAGGCCTGGAGCACGACTGCCTGCCCGGAGGGTTTGCAGGGAAAGACCTGAAAACTGGCAGTGGCTGATGCAGAGGAGCGGCTTGGGGCCCGCTGGATAGGCTGTACAGGGAGAAACGGATCCTGCCCGGCCATAGACGTCGGCCGGGTGATTGCTGCAGCATCGCTGACCCAGCCCGCCTGCACCGGATACTTGAGCCTCTCACTGCAGCAGAGGCCGGGGGCCTGGACCTGCCTGGTCTTGCGACACACCGCCGGAGCGTGGAACGGGGGTGCGGAAGGAGAGGTGCCGGGCTTGGAGCCTCCTGCTGCGCGAGGCCGTGGCCTCGGCCTGCGCCCCAGGCCTCAGAGACGCTGCACAGCTGTGGCCCCTCGGCCCCCTGGTAGACATTGCGGAACACGGAGCGGCACTCCTGGGCAGAAGCAGTGCCCTGTGGTGAGTTAGGCAGCTGGGGAACAACGGAGAGGACTGTGGCGGCCGTCACCCCTCGAGGCCTCGGGGGACCGGGAACTGGGCTCCTGTGTTTCTTCCCGCCTTTGCACTTGGCCACCGGGGTGGAACTGGGACGGACCCCTTCCTCAGGGGGACCCCTGGTGGCATTCTGAGCCTGATCGTGGAAAACGGGGAGGTCCGCCCGGACATTACTGCAACCCCCACGTGGCTCCTGAGGGCCTGCTGTGGCCTAGCTTGGAGGGCGATCCCTCAGTGCCGTGAGTGACGCCGTGCCCGAGGCCGCGAGGCTTGTGCAGCGAGAGAGGAGAGCAGGGCCGGGCGGACTGGTGCTGGAGGCCCGGGGGGGTGGTCTATCGTCGAAGACACCGACCACTGGTGGGAGTCCGGCAGCTCGCTTCCGAAGTTGCACCTAGGATTGGGCTGTTGGACTTTCAGGAGAGCTCCTCGGCTGCCAACATGTCGAACAATAAGGGGACCCGGAAGGGGGACCGCACACTGCCAGAGATGCTGAGCCGGGGCAGTGCGAGACAGGACCGAGGTCACCCATCCCCACCCCACTCGAGCGGTGCCCAGGGAGCGAGTGGAGGAGAACCCCCGGTTACGAGGTCCTTCCTAGAGTCCCTCTTCAGCTCATTGAGGGACGATTTTCAGACGCTTAAGCAAGAGGTCGCAGGTGAGGTCCGTGAGATACGGAGAGAGGTGGACGGTCTCGGTGACAGAGTGTCCACGGTGGAGGAAGCGGGCCACGCTAGGGACGAAGAAATTACACAGTTGCAACAGGAGGTCATCCGACTCCGGGAACAGCACCTTGACCTGCAGTCACACACTGAGGACCTTGAGAATCGCTCCAGGAGAAACAACATCCGCGTCCGGGGTGTGCCGTCCCGGGAAGAGGGGGAAGATGTGGCGACTTACCTCGGGGAGCTGTTCAGAGAGGTGCTGGGGGAACCGGCTGACTTCACCATTCGGATTGACAGGGCGCACAGGGTAGGCCCGCAACGCCGAAATTCAGCGCCTCCTCCTGACATCTTGGCCTTCCTGCCTGACTATCCTCTTAAGGAGCGGATACTGAGGGAGGCCCGGAGGAGACCCTCCCTGGAATTCAGAGGCCACCGGATAGCTCTCTATCAAGACCTGGCCGCATCTACTCTGCAAAAACGCAAAGCTTTTAAAATTGCGACTGACTTTCTTAGGGAGCATGGCACTCAATATTCCTGGGGACATCCCTTCCGGCTCATTTTCAGGTGGAACGGAACTTTGCACCAGCTGCGTTCTCTTCAGGACACATGTAGCGTGCTGGGGATCACAGCCACTGAGGACGGAGCCCACACTCCGCGCCGGAGCCGTGTTACCAGAGACGGTTGGCAGACAGCCCCCGGCCGGCGATCATCTACCTCCTTGTCGCGGCCGGACTCTCCTACGGCCCAGGCGGAGTCGGACGCCACAGTGCAGGGAAGAGCTGGAGCTGATGTTGCGACTGTGGTGGCGCTGACAGCATAAGTGAACTCCGGGGGGAGATCAACATCGCCGTGGTGGAGCTGCAGGTTTGAGGGTCTGGGGGGGTGGGGGTAATGGGGGGTGCGAGGTGGCTGGACGTCCACTTTTCCTGACTTTCCGCAGGCTTGTCCGACAAGGACCGGACTGGGACAATGGGTCTACACGTTTTTTTGGGGGTAGAGGAGGGGGTGTTTGAAGTTGTTGATCTGGTCCCAGTTGCGGGAGGGGGCCGGGAACGAGAGGGGGGGTGGGGCAGACGGGGAACAGTTGGGGGGAGCGAGGGGAGTTGGGGAATGGAGTGGGAAATGGGGTTTGGGGGTTTGGGACGGGGAGGGAGGGTTGTCCAGTGCACGCAGGGGTTCCTGGGCATTTTGACATTGTTTGTGCTTTTGATCTGCTTCTGTTTGGCTATGGTTTCAACGGGGCGATCTGCCTCTCTGCTTGGCATGGATGTTGGGGAGAGGAAGGAGGGGTTGCCGGATGTTTCTTGAGGGCGGGGAGCTGCGGGTTAGATGGCCTGCCTTATGGTTTGCCTGGAACTGTCTGCTTTTTGTGTCAATGCTCTATGCGCGGTACTCTGCTGCACCACGGGCTGAATGACGCTCTTGTCCTCCTGTTTTTGCGGAGGGTCCTTGTTGCTTTCTACTACAACACCACTCATGCCTCCAACCACTTGTAAGGTAGTGACCCTGAATGTCCGGGGTCTGAATAATCCCGTGAAGAGGCGGGCCGTCCTTTCACTTTTAGAGAACACACAGGCAGATATCTGTCTCCTCCAGGAGACGCACTTACTGTCACAGGACACTCATAGACTCCGCTCACACATATTCCCCTCACAATTCTTTTCCTCATGCACCACTAAAACAGCTGGGGTGGCGATTCTGGTGGCGCGGCGTTTCCAGGGGGAGGTTCTCCACAAATTTGCTGAACAAAAGGGTAGGTTACTGGCTTATCGATTTCGGATCGGGGGTCTTTTCTTCACGATAGGATCCCTCTATAGTCCTAATGACCGTCAGGACCGCTTTCTTCAGGCGGCGATCGAGGAGGTCACATCTTCCCAGGATAGACATGTCATACTCGGGGGAGACTTCAATATTGTCTTCGACTCTGCACTGGATAGGTCGGCGCAGCGCTCCCCCCAGGTTGGAGAACTCTCGGCGGACCGTAAGGCTCAGCTGGACGAGGTGGACTTACTTGATATATGGCGACATTTGCACCCGACGGATAGGGACTACTCGTACTATTCCCATGCCCACAAAACGTACGCACGGTTAGATCATCTGTTGGTTACCTCCCCAGTGAAAACGTTAGCATCTGGATCTGAAATGGGTGTGATCTCCCTATCGGACCATGCCCCGGTCGAGGTCCTGTTAACTATGCCCCCGACGGCGCTCCGCCCACGGGATACGCTGCTGCATAGGGCGGAAGTGGTGGCTCGCATTGAGAAGTCGATTCAGGAATTTCAATCCCATAACGATAATGCAGACACTAGTCGAGCCACGCAATGGGCGGCTTTGAAGGCGGTCATCAGAGGGGAATTTATAGCGATTTCCTCAGCGGACAATAGGGAGCGGCGGGCCAAGAGAGATGAGCTTACAAATCGTGTTCGGGAACTGGAACAGATCCATCGCAGGACCGGGGCCCCCCGAATTTGGCGGCAGCTCAAGGAAGCCAGGAAGCTCCTGGCGGCCCTGGACCTCGACCGGGCGGAGTATGCAGCTCTGCGGCTGCGTCACGCCTTTTATACTGGAGGGGACCGCTGTGGCAAGTTGTTGGCAAACAGGCTCCGCGTGGCGCGGCAGAGCCAGCTGGTCAAGGAGATCTCTGGCCCGATGGGCATGCCGGAAACTGAAGACGAGCGGATAGCTGCAGTCTTTCGGGGCTTTTACAAAGACCTCTATACTGGGGACCCTCCGGATGAGGAGGCGATGGACACTTATCTGGCCTCGATCACGCTTCCCTCTCTGGACCCCGTGCAGGCGGACTACCTGGACAGGGACATTAGGATCGAAGAAGTAGTTTCTGCCATTGCCCGACTCAAGCACGGAAAGGCACCGGGCCCAGACGGCTATATTGCGCTGTATTATAAAACGTTTTGCATGACACTGGCGCCCATCCTGACGCGTCTCTTCAACTCCTTTGCGGAGGCAGGGGCCATTCCGCCTGATCTGCTCAGGGCCTCGATCTCGGTTATCCCTAAGCCAGGTAAGGACCCAAAGCAATGTGGATCCTACCGGCCGATCTCCCTTCTGAATATTGATTTAAAACTGTATACGGGGATCCTTGCTGCTAGATTAGCTCTCCACCTGCCCGGCCTTATCGATCCTGACCAGGCGGGTTTTGTCCCGGGGCGACAGACGGTGGACAATACGAAACAAATTGTTCATTTGCTAGAGAAGGCCTCTCGGATTCCAGGGGAGCGATTGATGTTGGCGGTGGACGCAGAGAAAGCGTTTGACCGAGTCCACTGGCCTTACCTGGAGCGGGTGCTCATGAAAGCGGGTATAGGTGAGAAATTCCGCACCATGATCCTTAATTGCTACGTTCGTCCATCGGCAGTGGTCCGCGTTAATGGGCACGCTTCTACCTCCTTCGACATTGAACGGGGCACCAGGCAAGGTTGCCCGCTTTCACCTGTGCTTTTTGCGCTCTACATGGAGCCCTTTGCCCAGCGGGTGCGAGATAACCCGCAAGTGACCGGCATCCGGATGGGGGCCTTCACGCACGCTGTTAGCCTCTACGCTGACGATGTTATCTTGTCCATTGACAGGCCCGCTGTGGCTCTCCCGGCGTGCATGGAGGAAATATCCTCTTTTGGCGCGGTGTCTGGATTTCGGATGAACATGGGGAAATCAGTGGCACTGGATATCTCCCTTAACCCGGTCACTAGGGCATGTCTGCAGCAACGGTTTCCCATGGTATGGTCCTCGGGAGCAGTGCCCTATTTGGGCATCCAGATTGCACCTACCGTGGCGGCGATGGTGTCCACAAACTATCGAGCCCTGGGGGCCAAGATCAAGGAAGAATTGGGCCGATGGAATCGAGGCGCTTTTTCCTGGCTTGGCAGGATAGCTGCTGTCAAAATGACGATTCTGCCTCAGGTGTTATACCTCTTTCGGGCCTTGCCGCTCCAACCACCCGGGGGATGGATCTCGCAATTACAGGCCGACGTTTCTCGGTTTGTCTGGCAGGGGAAGAAGCCTAGATTGCGTAGGGCCCTTTCGCTGCTGGCCCCTGAAGCAGGTGGACTGGGTATCCCAGACTTTCGCAAATACTTCCAGGCAGCACAGCTGCGATTCCTGGTGGAATGGAGTAGGTGGGAGTCTGATAAGCACTGGCTCTTCCAGGACCAGGCGGTGGCTGGGAGACCGCTGCAGGAAATCCCCTTCCTGCGTCGCCCACATCGGCCCCGAAATCTCTATGCCTCCTTTGTTACGAGGGTGCCACTGCGGGTGTGGGACGCTACGAGCGTTCTACGTGACCTCACCACGTTCCCGTCCCCGCTTACTCCACTGGTGGATAATCCAGACTTCGCCCCGGGGATGGAGAGGGGAGCGTTTGCGAGGTGGCAACAGGCGGGGTGCAGAGCCTTGTGTCATCTTTATGGCCCAGAGGGGGTGGTTCCTTTTCCCCAACTTCGCCAGGAGTTTTCACTTCCAGAAACGGAGCGACTTCATTACATGCAGGCCCGCCACTGGGCCCTCCACCCGCAAGTAAGAGAGACGGCCGACCGGCCTTTTCTCCCTTATGAACACTGGCTCATGACACGGACTTCGGACTCCAAACTGATCACTGACTTGTACAAGCTGCTGCAGCCCCCGGCAACACACTTTTATCACCCTGGGAGAGAGCGTTGGGAGAGGGAGCTGGGGAGGACATTGAGCCCTAAGGAATGGGAACACATAGCTTATAGAGCGCGGCATTCTGCCTACCACATGGGACTCACTGATACCTTGACTAAAATCTCTACCTATTGGTATTACACACCGGAACGAGTGCATGAGTTTGACCGTAGTAAAGCGGATGCATGTTGGCGAGGGTGTGGACATAAGGGTACTCTTACGCATATACTGTGGGATTGCCCGCTCCTAGAGCTTTACTGGAAGGAAGTGTTGGATGAAATTGATTCTGCTTTTGAAATTGAACTGCCACGTTTCCCTGCCTATACCCTGCTGGGACTTCCGAATGATCTGATGTATCCCCTTCGTTCCCGTAGAGGAAGACAAATAGCTATAGCTCTGGGCTCCGCGGTCCAGAACATCCTGATTCATTGGCACACTGCTACAGCCCCGTCTATTACTGGCTGGCTCCACAGGTTGTGGCATGTGTTGGGTATGGAGAAGCTGTCCCTCACGGTGGCGGGGGATGTGGACCAGTTTAGGGAGCTCTGGCAACCATTTCACTCCCTATTGCTTACTGAATTTAAGGAACTTACCTGTCCCAGATATCTCCGCCTTTTGAGGCTTCCAGCCCAGGTGGAGTCTGCCCCTTGATCTTTCCGTGAGTTTCTCTACATCGTATTGTAGCGCTGATGTATGTTGAGCTCGGGGACTGTGCACTGGACGGGGGTGGGAGTGGGAGGGGGGATGGGAGTTTGGGTGTTTGGGGGGCATGTTGGGTGGGGGGGTTTCATGGGTAATGTCATAACATGTTGAGGCGACTGGTGCCTTCTATCACAGCGCTGGCGGAGTTAACGGATTCTATTCCTTAACGGTACTTTTGGACACTTGCTTTTCCGCCCTGCTACATTCTCTTGAAATGTTTGTTCGTCCTTACATGTTGTCATGAATAAAATACTTTAAACCTAAAGTGATTTTCATGCTTCCAGGGGCTCGGGAAGTTAATTAAATACCATTTGGAGGCATTTAATGTTCGAGCAAAAACTGCTGATTTTCGACAAAAGAGCTAACACCCCCCCATTACGTCATGCTTCAGAAATGTGGAAAATGGTCCGTTTTCAAATGTTTTATTTTTGAACGTCAGTTCACATTTGTAGGTGGATCATCAGTGTTAGAGCTAAAATTAGCATGTTTAAAGTGATTTTCATGCTTCCAGGGGCCCAAAACACAAGATTTATGGAATGGTTAAAAGTGCATGAAAATGGCCAATTTACTCACTCTGAGTTCTCAAAAAGGGTTTCTTCACCCCGGGAAGTTAATTAAATACCATTTGGAGGCATTTAATGTTCGAGCAAAAACGGCTGATTTTCGACAAAAGAGATAACACCCCCCCATTACGTCATGCTTCAGAAATGTGGAAAATGGTCCGTTTTCAAATGTTTTATTTTTGAACGTCAGTTCACATTTGTAGGTGGATCATCAGTGTTAGAGCTAAAATTAGCATGTTTAAAGTGATTTTCATGCTTCCAGGGGCCCAAAACACAAGATTTATGGAATGGTTAAAAGTGCATGAAAATGGCCAATTTACTCACTCTGAGTTCTCAAAAAGGGTTTCTTCACCCCGGGAAGTTAATTAAATACCATTTGGAGGCATTTAATGTTAGAGCAAAAACGGCTGATTTTCGACAAAAGAGATAACACCCCCCCATTACGTCATGCTTCAGAAATGTGGAAAATGGTCCGTTTTCAAATGTTTTATTTTTGAACGTCAGTTCACATTTGTAGGTGGATCATCAGTGTTAGAGCTAAAATTAGCATGTTTAAAGTGATTTTCATGCTTCCAGGGGCTCGGGAAGTTAATTAAATACCATTTGGAGGCATTTAATGTTCGAGCAAAAACGGCTGATTTTCGACAAAAGAGATAACACCCCCCCATTACGTCATGCTTCAGAAATGTGGAAAATGGTCCGTTTTCAAATGTTTTATTTTTGAACGTCAGTTCACATTTGTAGGTGGATCATCAGTGTTAGAGCTAAAATTAGCATGTTTAAAGTGATTTTCATGCTTCCAGGGGCTCGGGAAGTTAATTAAATACCATTTGGAGGCATTTAATGTTCGAGCAAAAACGGCTGATTTTCGACAAAAGAGATAACACCCCCCCATTACGTCATGCTTCAGAAATGTGGAAAATGGTCCGTTTTCAAATGTTTTATTTTTGAACGTCAGTTCACATTTGTAGGTGGATCATCAGTGTTAGAGCTAAAATTAGCATGTTTAAAGTGATTTTCATGCTTCCAGGGGCTCGGGAAGTTAATTAAATACCATTTGGAGGCATTTAATGTTCGAGCAAAAACGGCTGATTTTCGACAAAAGAGATAACACCCCCCCATTACGTCATGCTTCAGAAATGTGGAAAATGGTCCGTTTTCAAATGTTTTATTTTTGAACGTCAGTTCACATTTGTAGGTGGATCATCAGTGTTAGAGCTAAAATTAGCATGTTTAAAGTGATTTTCATGCTTCCAGGGGCCCAAAACACAAGATTTATGGAATGGTTAAAAGTGCATGAAAATGGCCAATTTACTCACTCTGAGTTCTCAAAAAGGGTTTCTTCACCCCGGGAAGTTAATTAAATACCATTTGGAGGCATTTAATGTTCGAGCAAAAACGGCTGATTTTCGACAAAAGAGATAACACCCCCCCATTACGTCATGCTTTAGAAATGTGGAAAATGGTCCGTTTTCAAATGTTTTATTTTTGAACGTCAGTTCACATTTGTAGGTGGATCATCAGTGTTAGAGCTAAAATTAGCATGTTTAAAGTGATTTTCATGCTTCCAGGGGCTCGGGAAGTTAATTAAATACCATTTGGATGCATTTAATGTTCGAGCAAAAACGGCTGATTTTCGACAAAAGAGATAACACCCCCCCATTACGTCATGCTTCAGAAATGTGGAAAATGGTCCGTTTTCAAATGTTTTATTTTTGAACGTCAGTTCACATTTGTAGGTGGATCATCAGTGTTAGAGCTAAAATTAGCATGTTTAAAGTGATTTTCATGCTTCCAGGGGCCCAAAACACAAGATTTATGGAATGGTTAAAAGTGCATGAAAATGGCCAATTTACTCACTCTGAGTTCTCAAAAAGGGTTTCTTCACCCCGGGAAGTTAATTAAATACCATTTGGAGGCATTTAATGTTAGAGCAAAAACGGCTGATTTTCGACAAAAGAGATAACACCCCCCCATTACGTCATGCTTCAGAAATGTGGAAAATGGTCCGTTTTCAAATGTTTTATTTTTGAACGTCAGTTCACATTTGTAGGTGGATCATCAGTGTTAGAGCTAAAATTAGCATGTTTAAAGTGATTTTCATGCTTCCAGGGGCCCAAAACACAAGATTTATGGAATGGTTAAAAGTGCATGAAAATGGCCAATTTACTCACTCTGAGTTCTCAAAAAGGGTTTCTTCACCCCGGGAAGTTAATTAAATACCATTTGGAGGCATTTAATGTTCGAGCAAAAACGGCTGATTTTCGACAAAAGAGATAACACCCCCCCATTACGTCATGCTTCAGAAATGTGGAAAATGGTCCGTTTTCAAATGTTTTATTTTTGAACGTCAGTTCACATTTGTAGGTGGATCATCAGTGTTAGAGCTAAAATTAGCATGTTTAAAGTGATTTTCATGCTTCCAGGGGCCCAAAACACAAGATTTATGGAATGGTTAAAAGTGCATGAAAATGGCCAATTTACTCACTCTGAGTTCTCAAAAAGGGTTTCTTCACCCCGGGAAGTTAATTAAATACCATTTGGAGGCATTTAATGTTCGAGCAAAAACGGCTGATTTTCGACAAAAGAGATAACACCCCCCCATTACGTCATGCTTTAGAAATGTGGAAAATGGTCCGTTTTCAAATGTTTTATTTTTGAACGTCAGTTCACATTTGTAGGTGGATCATCAGTGTTAGAGCTAAAATTAGCATGTTTAAAGTGATTTTCATGCTTCCAGGGGCTCGGGAAGTTAATTAAATACCATTTGGAGGCATTTAATGTTCGAGCAAAAACGGCTGATTTTCGACAAAAGAGATAACACCCCCCCATTACGTCATGCTTCAGAAATGTGGAAAATGGTCCGTTTTCAAATGTTTTATTTTTGAACGTCAGTTCACATTTGTAGGTGGATCATCAGTGTTAGAGCTAAAATTAGCATGTTTAAAGTGATTTTCATGCTTCCCGGGGCTCGGGAAGTTAATTAAATACCATTTGGAGGCATTTAATGTTCGAGCAAAAACGGCTGATTTTCGACAAAAGAGATAACACCCCCCCATTACGTCATGCTTCAGAAATGTGGAAAATGGTCCGTTTTCAAATGTTTTATTTTTGAACGTCAGTTCACATTTGTAGGTGGATCATCAGTGTTAGAGCTAAAATTAGCATGTTTAAAGTGATTTTCATGCTTCCAGGGGCCCAAAACACAAGATTTATGGAATGGTTAAAAGTGCATGAAAATGGCCAATTTACTCACTCTGAGTTCTCAAAAAGGGTTTCTTCACCCCGGGAAGTTAATTAAATACCATTTGGAGGCATTTAATGTTCGAGCAAAAACGGCTGATTTTCGACAAAAGAGATAACACCCCCCCATTACGTCATGCTTCAGAAATGTGGAAAATGGTCCGTTTTCAAATGTTTTATTTTTGAACGTCAGTTCACATTTGTAGGTGGATCATCAGTGTTAGAGCTAAAATTAGCATGTTTAAAGTGATTTTCATGCTTCCAGGGGCCCAAAACACAAGATTTATGGAATGGTTAAAAGTGCATGAAAATGGCCAATTTACTCACTCTGAGTTCTCAAAAAGGGTTTCTTCACCCCGGGAAGTTAATTAAATACCATTTGGAGGCATTTAATGTTCGAGCAAAAACGGCTGATTTTCGACAAAAGAGATAACACCCCCCCATTACGTCATGCTTCAGAAATGTGGAAAATGGGTTTCTTCACCCCGGGAAGTTAATTAAATACCATTTGGAGGCATTTAATGTTAGAGCAAAAACGGCTGATTTTCGACAAAAGAGATAACACCCCCCCATTACGTCATGCTTCAGAAATGTGGAAAATGGTCCGTTTTCAAATGTTTTATTTTTGAACGTCAGTTCACATTTGTAGGTGGATCATCAGTGTTAGAGCTAAAATTAGCATGTTTAAAGTGATTTTCATGCTTCCAGGGGCCCAAAACACAAGATTTATGGAATGGTTAAAAGTGCATGAAAATGGCCAATTTACTCACTCTGAGTTCTCAAAAAGGGTTTCTTCACCCCGGGAAGTTAATTAAATACCATTTGGAGGCATTTAATGTTCGAGCAAAAACGGCTGATTTTCGACAAAAGAGATAACACCCCCCCATTACGTCATGCTTCAGAAATGTGGAAAATGGTCCGTTTTCAAATGTTTTATTTTTGAACGTCAGTTCACATTTGTAGGTGGATCATCAGTGTTAGAGCTAAAATTAGCATGTTTAAAGTGATTTTCATGCTTCCAGGGGCCCAAAACACAAGATTTATGGAATGGTTAAAAGTGCATGAAAATGGCCAATTTACTCACTCTGAGTTCTCAAAAAGGGTTTCTTCACCCCGGGAAGTTAATTAAATACCATTTGGAGGCATTTAATGTTCGAGCAAAAACGGCTGATTTTCGACAAAAGAGATAACACCCCCCCATTACGTCATGCTTCAGAAATGTGGAAAATGGTCCGTTTTCAAATGTTTTATTTTTGAACGTCAGTTCACATTTGTAGGTGGATCATCAGTGTTAGAGCTAAAATTAGCATGTTTAAAGTGATTTTCATGCTTCCAGGGGCCCAAAACACAAGATTTATGGAATGGTTAAAAGTGCATGAAAATGGCCAATTTACTCACTCTGAGTTCTCAAAAAGGGTTTCTTCACCCCGGGAAGTTAATTAAATACCATTTGGAGGCATTTAATGTTAGAGCAAAAACGGCTGATTTTCGACAAAAGAGATAACACCCCCCCATTACGTCATGCTTCAGAAATGTGGAAAATGGTCCGTTTTCAAATGTTTTATTTTTGAACGTCAGTTCACATTTGTAGGTGGATCATCAGTGTTAGAGCTAAAATTAGCATGTTTAAAGTGATTTTCATGCTTCCAGGGGCCCAAAACACAAGATTTATGGAATGGTTAAAAGTGCATGAAAATGGCCAATTTACTCACTCTGAGTTCTCAAAAAGGGTTTCTTCACCCCGGGAAGTTAATTAAATACCATTTGGAGGCATTTAATGTTCGAGCAAAAACGGCTGATTTTCGACAAAAGAGATAACACCCCCCCATTACGTCATGCTTCAGAAATGTGGAAAATGGTCCGTTTTCAAATGTTTTATTTTTGAACGTCAGTTCACATTTGTAGGTGGATCATCAGTGTTAGAGCTAAAATTAGCATGTTTAAAGTGATTTTCATGCTTCCAGGGGCCCAAAACACAAGATTTATGGAATGGTTAAAAGTGCATGAAAATGGCCAATTTACTCACTCTGAGTTCTCAAAAAGGGTTTCTTCACCCCGGGAAGTTAATTAAATACCATTTGGAGGCATTTAATGTTAGAGCAAAAACGGCTGATTTTCGACAAAAGAGATAACACCCCCCCATTACGTCATGCTTCAGAAATGTGGAAAATGGTCCGTTTTCAAATGTTTTATTTTTGAACGTCAGTTCACATTTGTAGGTGGATCATCAGTGTTAGAGCTAAAATTAGCATGTTTAAAGTGATTTTCATGCTTCCAGGGGCTCGGGAAGTTAATTAAATACCATTTGGAGGCATTTAATGTTCGAGCAAAAACGGCTGATTTTCGACAAAAGAGATAACACCCCCCCATTACGTCATGCTTCAGAAATGTGGAAAATGGTCCGTTTTCAAATGTTTTATTTTTGAACGTCAGTTCACATTTGTAGGTGGATCATCAGTGTTAGAGCTAAAATTAGCATGTTTAAAGTGATTTTCATGCTTCCAGGGGCCCAAAACACAAGATTTATGGAATGGTTAAAAGTGCATGAAAATGGCCAATTTACTCACTCTGAGTTCTCAAAAAGGGTTTCTTCACCCCGGGAAGTTAATTAAATACCATTTGGAGGCATTTAATGTTCGAGCAAAAACGGCTGATTTTCGACAAAAGAGATAACACCCCCCCATTACGTCATGCTTTAGAAATGTGGAAAATGGTCCGTTTTCAAATGTTTTATTTTTGAACGTCAGTTCACATTTGTAGGTGGATCATCAGTGTTAGAGCTAAAATTAGCATGTTTAAAGTGATTTTCATGCTTCCAGGGGCTCGGGAAGTTAATTAAATACCATTTGGAGGCATTTAATGTTCGAGCAAAAACGGCTGATTTTCGACAAAAGAGATAACACCCCCCCATTACGTCATGCTTCAGAAATGTGGAAAATGGTCCGTTTTCAAATGTTTTATTTTTGAACGTCAGTTCACATTTGTAGGTGGATCATCAGTGTTAGAGCTAAAATTAGCATGTTTAAAGTGATTTTCATGCTTCCAGGGGCCCAAAACACAAGATTTATGGAATGGTTAAAAGTGCATGAAAATGGCCAATTTACTCACTCTGAGTTCTCAAAAAGGGTTTCTTCACCCCGGGAAGTTAATTAAATACCATTTGGAGGCATTTAATGTTAGAGCAAAAACGGCTGATTTTCGACAAAAGAGATAACACCCCCCCATTACGTCATGCTTCAGAAATGTGGAAAATGGTCCGTTTTCAAATGTTTTATTTTTGAACGTCAGTTCACATTTGTAGGTGGATCATCAGTGTTAGAGCTAAAATTAGCATGTTTAAAGTGATTTTCATGCTTCCAGGGGCCCAAAACACAAGATTTATGGAATGGTTAAAAGTGCATGAAAATGGCCAATTTACTCACTCTGAGTTCTCAAAAAGGGTTTCTTCACCCCGGGAAGTTAATTAAATACCATTTGGAGGCATTTAATGTTCGAGCAAAAACGGCTGATTTTCGACAAAAGAGATAACACCCCCCCATTACGTCATGCTTTAGAAATGTGGAAAATGGTCCGTTTTCAAATGTTTTATTTTTGAACGTCAGTTCACATTTGTAGGTGGATCATCAGTGTTAGAGCTAAAATTAGCATGTTTAAAGTGATTTTCATGCTTCCAGGGGCTCGGGAAGTTAATTAAATACCATTTGGAGGCATTTAATGTTCGAGCAAAAACGGCTGATTTTCGACAAAAGAGATAACACCCCCCCATTACGTCATGCTTCAGAAATGTGGAAAATGGTCCGTTTTCAAATGTTTTATTTTTGAACGTCAGTTCACATTTGTAGGTGGATCATCAGTGTTAGAGCTAAAATTAGCATGTTTAAAGTGATTTTCATGCTTCCCGGGGCTCGGGAAGTTAATTAAATACCATTTGGAGGCATTTAATGTTCGAGCAAAAACGGCTGATTTTCGACAAAAGAGATAACACCCCCCCATTACGTCATGCTTCAGAAATGTGGAAAATGGTCCGTTTTCAAATGTTTTATTTTTGAACGTCAGTTCACATTTGTAGGTGGATCATCAGTGTTAGAGCTAAAATTAGCATGTTTAAAGTGATTTTCATGCTTCCAGGGGCCCAAAACACAAGATTTATGGAATGGTTAAAAGTGCATGAAAATGGCCAATTTACTCACTCTGAGTTCTCAAAAAGGGTTTCTTCACCCCGGGAAGTTAATTAAATACCATTTGGAGGCATTTAATGTTCGAGCAAAAATGGCTGATTTTCGACAAAAGAGATAACACCCCCCCATTACGTCATGCTTCAGAAATGTGGAAAATGGTCCGTTTTCAAATGTTTTATTTTTGAACGTCAGTTCACATTTGTAGGTGGATCATCAGTGTTAGAGCTAAAATTAGCATGTTTAAAGTGATTTTCATGCTTCCAGGGGCTCGGGAAGTTAATTAAATACCATTTGGAGGCATTTAATGTTCGAGCAAAAACGGCTGATTTTCGACAAAAGAGATAACACCCCCCCATTACGTCATGCTTCAGAAATGTGGAAAATGGTCCGTTTTCAAATGTTTTATTTTTGAACGTCAGTTCACATTTGTAGGTGGATCATCAGTGTTAGAGCTAAAATTAGCATGTTTAAAGTGATTTTCATGCTTCCAGGGGCCCAAAACACAAGATTTATGGAATGGTTAAAAGTGCATGAAAATGGCCAATTTACTCACTCTGAGTTCTCAAAAAGGGTTTCTTCACCCCGGGAAGTTAATTAAATACCATTTGGAGGCATTTAATGTTCAAACAAAAACGGCTGATTTTCGACAAAAGAGATAACACCCCCCCATTACGTCATGCTTCAGAAATGTGGAAAATGGTCCGTTTTCAAATGTTTTATTTTTGAACGTCAGTTCACATTTGTAGGTGGATCATCAGTGTTAGAGCTAAAATTAGCATGTTTAAAGTGATTTTCATGCTTCCAGGGGCCCAAAACACAAGATTTATGGAATGGTTAAAAGTGCATGAAAATGGCCAATTTACTCACTCTGAGTTCTCAAAAAGGGTTTCTTCACCCCGGGAAGTTAATTAAATACCATTTGGAGGCATTTAATGTTCGAGCAAAAACGGCTGATTTTCGACAAAAGAGATAACACCCCCCCATTACGTCATGCTTCAGAAATGTGGAAAATGGTCCGTTTTCAAATGTTTTATTTTTGAACGTCAGTTCACATTTGTAGGTGGATCATCAGTGTTAGAGCTAAAATTAGCATGTTTAAAGTGATTTTCATGCTTCCAGGGGCCCAAAACACAAGATTTATGGAATGGTTAAAAGTGCATGAAAATGGCCAATTTACTCACTCTGAGTTCTCAAAAAGGGTTTCTTCACCCCGGGAAGTTAATTAAATACCATTTGGAGGCATTTAATGTTCGAGCAAAAACGGCTGATTTTCGACAAAAGAGATAACACCCCCCCATTACGTCATGCTTCAGAAATGTGGAAAATGGGTTTCTTCACCCCGGGAAGTTAATTAAATACCATTTGGAGGCATTTAATGTTAGAGCAAAAACGGCTGATTTTCGACAAAAGAGATAACACCCCCCCATTACGTCATGCTTCAGAAATGTGGAAAATGGTCCGTTTTCAAATGTTTTATTTTTGAACGTCAGTTCACATTTGTAGGTGGATCATCAGTGTTAGAGCTAAAATTAGCATGTTTAAAGTGATTTTCATGCTTCCAGGGGCCCAAAACACAAGATTTATGGAATGGTTAAAAGTGCATGAAAATGGCCAATTTACTCACTCTGAGTTCTCAAAAAGGGTTTCTTCACCCCGGGAAGTTAATTAAATACCATTTGGAGGCATTTAATGTTCGAGCAAAAACGGCTGATTTTCGACAAAAGAGATAACACCCCCCCATTACGTCATGCTTCAGAAATGTGGAAAATGGTCCGTTTTCAAATGTTTTATTTTTGAACGTCAGTTCACATTTGTAGGTGGATCATCAGTGTTAGAGCTAAAATTAGCATGTTTAAAGTGATTTTCATGCTTCCAGGGGCCCAAAACACAAGATTTATGGAATGGTTAAAAGTGCATGAAAATGGCCAATTTACTCACTCTGAGTTCTCAAAAAGGGTTTCTTCACCCCGGGAAGTTAATTAAATACCATTTGGAGGCATTTAATGTTCGAGCAAAAACGGCTGATTTTCGACAAAAGAGATAACACCCCCCCATTACGTCATGCTTCAGAAATGTGGAAAATGGTCCGTTTTCAAATGTTTTATTTTTGAACGTCAGTTCACATTTGTAGGTGGATCATCAGTGTTAGAGCTAAAATTAGCATGTTTAAAGTGATTTTCATGCTTCCAGGGGCCCAAAACACAAGATTTATGGAATGGTTAAAAGTGCATGAAAATGGCCAATTTACTCACTCTGAGTTCTCAAAAAGGGTTTCTTCACCCCGGGAAGTTAATTAAATACCATTTGGAGGCATTTAATGTTCGAGCAAAAACGGCTGATTTTCGACAAAAGAGATAACACCCCCCCATTACGTCATGCTTCAGAAATGTGGAAAATGGTCCGTTTTCAAATGTTTTATTTTTGAACGTCAGTTCACATTTGTAGGTGGATCATCAGTGTTAGAGCTAAAATTAGCATGTTTAAAGTGATTTTCATGCTTCCAGGGGCCCAAAACACAAGATTTATGGAATGGTTAAAAGTGCATGAAAATGGCCAATTTACTCACTCTGAGTTCTCAAAAAGGGTTTCTTCACCCCGGGAAGTTAATTAAATACCATTTGGAGGCATTTAATGTTCGAGCAAAAACGGCTGATT